>NW_028238648.1:0-91940 GCF_009769465.1 Tauraco erythrolophus | reverse complement strand
ATCCAAATAGGTTGCCGAATGATCAGTGGAACCATCCACGAGAAAGCGACTCAAATTACTGTAGAAGGAACCAATAATTCTGTGCTCACAAAGAATCTTTGTGCCCTCGAAAATGAAAAACAGGAATGCTGGAGCAATTTTACATTAACCCAGCCTGTCGTTATAATCTGTCTCTGGAATACTCAGAAAGGTGACATGGCACTCACATTTAAATTTAAAATGGGCATTATTGAACCAGTGACAACAATCACTCCCAGCCCTAACACGACAACAAGTCCATCTAGCACACCACCACCTATGCCAAATACTCTCTTTTTTGAAATTGGACCTTATGTAATTCAGAATAAGGGTCAACATGAGATGTTGTTTAACACCTCACGATCCCTCAGACGAATTGAATTGTCAATACAAAGTAACATCTCCACTATCCAACCAGCTTGTTCACCATTTCTGAAAACCTCTTACATAGGGTGGACCACATGGTTACATAGACGAACCGTCTTCCCCGAAAAATGAATGAAGAGGAATGTTACCGGTATCCTGGGAACAGGAATGGGAGTTCTAAATAATATAGACTCTGAGGTCCTAATGAATAAGTCAGTTACAATAACTAGTGACCTAAATGAATTGGAACATCCTTTACGGTCTTCCCTTCTAGCTCTGGGAAGTGAACAGTGGCTTTTATCACGTGCATTACCTCAGTGGGAGAACATAAACGAAAAAGACCATCAGTCCATTATAGATGCACTTGGTGCAGCCCAAAACAATCTCTCTTTAGCTCTCAGCTGCATCCAAGCTCAATTGTGGATCCAATCCACGACAGCTATGGTTATAAAGGAAGGCACTTTACCCAATGAGGTTCAGAAAGTGATATGGGACAAGGCAAACAATTTTGAAAAAAGATTCCAATCTTTATGGTGGCGGTTAGTTAATTTTACTTATGATGCCAAAAATGATATGGTCACAGCCTTTGTGTTAACTATGGTCACAGCCTCTGTGTTAACTATACACAACGCTTCGGTATACACTATATACCCAATTATTGCATTAGGATTGAATCACAATGGAACTATGCTATATCCTTCGGAACATAGAGTATGGGCATGAAAGAGTGAAAATAAATGGCAGACTACTGTCACTAGCACATTTGTTGTGCAAGGGCAACAAGGATTCATTTGTGAAAGCAACACCATCAGAGCTCAAGGTATTTGTCTTGACACTGAACAGAACGTTTGTCATCCTGATGAGAAACCTGAAACTGTACTTGCGTATATAGGTAATGGATGTGCTTGCATGAGAACTTCCTGTAATTCCATTTTACTAGATGATGTTACTAGAAATATGAATGACCACTCTAACCTTTGTATCTGTAATTTTGTAACTATCACAGGACGTGATTTTACTTATTTAGCTCCCATCACATCTTAGCAATGACTGAAATCTAACTATACGTTGTTAGATTATACCTGCGGCCTACCCCTATTGGAACGAACTCAGCGTTGCTGAAAAGACTGGTGCAACATGAAGACTGAAGACGGTTGCTGAAGCAAGTCCGAGAAAATGGACAAAAAACTCTGATAATGTCCGTCATGACGCTGAAGAAATACACTACGTCCTGGAACGAGTGAAGAAAGATGGAGAACATCATTGGTGGGATATTTTTGTAGGATATTCACCATCAGCAACTAGAGTGTTGAACTTAATACATCCTTTGCTTGTAGTACTGGTAGCAGTAACAATACTAACAATTGTAAACTTTATGTTCTGGTACAAATTAACCAAATTGACTAGGAGAGTTTGGGTGCTACTCACAGCTCTTAAACATGAACAATATGAATTTTTGCGAAAGAATTCACAAGGATAAAGAAAAGGGGGGAATTGTTACCCAACAATAAAGGGGTTAAAGTTTTTGTGTAAAAGTTTCATGAGGGGTTCAGTCAGCAGTAGGTGATTTACTCATACCTGAAAGAAACTAACAAGATGACCATCCTTGAAGCTGTCAGGAGTGATTAAAACAGAGACTCTGTATGAAGAACTGTCTGGCCTTGGAGGGAACATCCCAGAAACTGCATAAACTTTGTTACCATGTTTTTCCGAACTGTGAACATGCAGTGACTTGGGGGAAAGGTAATTCTGGCAGGGGGAGATTGCGACCACCGACTCACAGACCACCTGCCCTAAATACACCCCAGACCCAAAAGAAAGGGGTGGAGGTGGAGAACTGAGCATGGGAAGTAATTTACATGCAAAGCGAGAGAAAATTAACCAATTGTTTCAGAATATGTAAATATGTCATGAATTATGCATGACTGTAGTGTATAACTAATCTTCTGTCCAGAAGCCGGGTGTGCACGCCAGGAGGAGAAATCCCCCATGCACCCAGCGCTGCAATAAAGAATACCTGCTTTCTAAAACTCCAAAACGAGTCTTGGAAAGTTCAGTTTCCCTTTCAGGTATCACTCCCTGGAGGTGTTGAAGGCCAAGCTGGACAGAGCCTTGGGCAGCCTGATCTAGTAGAGAGGCGTCCCTGCCCATGCCAGGGAGGTTGGATGAGATGATCTCTGAGGTCCCTACCAGCCTATGCCATTCTACGATTCTGGGATTCTTCTCGCCAAGTCTCAAAGAACATCCTGCTGCTCGTTCCCCCTCCCAGACACCGCGTTCCCTGCTGACTGCTGCGTCTTCCCGCAGCTCCTCCACCCGCTCCCGGCGTGACCCCACCGGAGCGCCCCTCGGGCAGCTTTGCAGCCTTCCGCCCGGGCTGCAGCTTCCCCGCACGGAAGCCCCGCCAGGGTGCCACGCCAGCACGCTGCTGCCGAGCCCGAAGCGCGGCCCGGCCAGCCCCCCTCATCCGCCGGCACCTCGGGCTGCCGGGCGGGCTCGCACGGCCACCAGCTTGGCCGCGCTTCCCACGCCGCTCGGCGCTGCCCCGGGCCCCGCCCGGCTCCCGCCCCCCTCCCGGTGAGAGCCGCCGCGCGCCGGCCCGTCCCTCCGCGCGCCCGAGCAGCGCGCGGGGCCGGCGCCCCCTCAGGCAGCCGGCGGGAAGCGCGCGAGACGCGCCGTCCTCCCGCCGGCGGCGGCCGCCATCTGCTGAGGGGGGGAGAGCGCGGCCGCGGGGCCGCTCGGCCGAAGGGTGAGTGCGGGCCCCGGGCGCAGCCCCGGCCCGGGCGGGAGCTGCGGGGAGCGCCGTCCTCGGGGGGCCGCCCGGTACCGGGTGTCAGGGCAGGTGCCTGCAGATGGGGAATCGGGCGCTTGTCCTCAGGCGTATTTTCCCGAGGGAACACGGCTCTGCTAGGTCTGCTGCTCTGGTCCGTGACCGCGTTTATTTCTCCTGGGTTTTTTTTTTTCCCTTCTCCTTCGCCTTTTTTTTTTTTTTTCTTTTTCTGTTGCAAGTGAAACGTTTTGGATTGCTCCACGCGTGGCCAGGCGACAGCAGGGTGAAGTCGAGGGGTACAAGGTGTCCCAGAAGCCATGGAGGGAGGGGGCTGAGGCCTGTGCAGGGCAGGTGTTGGTCAGAGAGCACCAGGCTGCTGCTGGGGAGGTTGCACCAACCGAGGAAATAGGGTCTTTTGCCAGTCGATTCATGTCCTTTTATTGTTTTCATGGTAAAAAAGCCCCGTGCATCCTTCTGAAAGCGCGAAATGTTGTGTCCCAGTACGAAAAGCAGCAATTTCGTTCCTCGTAGTTACCACCACAGCAGATGGCCAGATGCGTGAGTGTTAACAAAATCTAGGAACTGCACTTTACAAACTATGTTCCAGAATGCAAAAAACCACATTGTTCGTATTTAGTTCTTGCCAGAGACATATGCCGTGACAGACAATGTGAAAAACCGCTTTGATTCAGAGAAAGGGGTGTTAGAAACCGTATTCGAAGGGCTACACAGGTTATTTCACACAGGGCTTGCGAATGTTTTTGCGATGCCTCTGGTGGCCTTTCCTGGCGTCTGCTGTGTTGTTACCAACCATGAACTCCAGGAAACCCACAAACATTTTGAAATCTATCTTGGAAATGCAGGAATCCAGGCATGAAATGCCCAGGTGTGAATGTTCTGGAACTTCAGAGGAGTTAAGATCTGGATGCCCGCAATGGGATGCTGTCTTTAAGGAGCTGACAACCCAGATCTGAACACCCCTGATACCTGTCAAGCTGTGAGTGTACGTTTCAGTGAGGGATCGTCATGAGTTTGTGGTATTGCTTGGAGGTACTTTTGAATCTGGCTATGCCTCGAATATGTTTTTGATATGTTTGTGTTAAAAAAAGCAACCAAAACCTCCTGGGATGGGAGTGGAGTGGTGAAACTGAACAGGTTCTTCCTCTTCTTGTTGAGGTTGTTTTTTTTTTTCCCCCTCTGTATGTTGGAATACAGAAAAATAGGCTGGAGCCCTGACCTGAGCTCTCAGCAGGAGTGCCACTCCCTCTGAATACAACTGGCTCATTGATGCCCAGAAAGCTGCAAATTAGTAGGGCTGCAGTGAAGAAGGAGCGGTGCTAAAGGCGGGTGTGACTTACATGGTAGAAGAGCTGCTCCTTTTCTAGGTGATGGAAAGCAAATTCTGCTTCCCTTGACTCCCACACAGCTCTCTTGTTTTCAGCAGGCTTCTCAGCAGTGCCTCTGCAAGCCTGTTCTTAGGTGCAACGGAAAGCAGTTGCAATGAAAAATAATAGTTTTCTCTTTATTATTCCCACACCTCAGAGGCAATTCTGCTTTCACTGAACTGAATGGAAATTTGTAAGAATGATATTTAGAATCGTCTGCAGTGGCACAGTTCGTGTGGCATTTGGTTCAAGTTCCTGTGGCCCTGCCCGTCTTCAGTGAATATCAGCTTTGTGTTGTGGTTTTCACTGAAGTGACATCTACTGACTTGGAGAAGACCCATGGGAGAAAATAAACTGCTGACAGCAGTTTTGAATGACGGGCTTGGGAGCTTAATGCGCATGTTTATAGAGTACATCTCTTTCAATCTCCTAAGATTAGGATTTTTTCCTCATGTAACTTGAGTTAGGACAGCAATCTTTTCAGTCTGGTGGCTTTAATGTTTTTAACTTCACTTTTTATTGTGTTGTGACAAAAAGTGAAAACAATCTGCTGGTTTACATCTCACAGCATTACCTGCTGGTGCAAAATGTCTGAGGCTTTCACGTCTATTCCACACCTCCGCTGAGACTGCGCCAGTCTTGATCTGTTCGAATGAGAGCCGCTACTGCGAGCAATGTTTCTGACTTCTCCATCTCCTCACTCCCATTTTCCCCTGTTTCTCAGGCGTGCTTTCCAGGGACTGTGTATAAGGGAGAGAGATTCCTAGAGTCCTTCCTTATTTCTAAAGGCATCTGAAAATTCTGTTGGGAGTCGCTTGCTGTGTAACAGAGCAGATGAGGCGCTTTATAGCCAGATAGGAGCAGCCTCGCGGTCACAAGCCCTGGTCCTCATGGGGGACTTCAACCACCCTGACATCTGTTGGAGAGACAATACGGCAGGGCACGGGCAGTCCAGGAGGTTCCTGGAATGCGTGGATGACAACTTCCTCCTGCAGATGATAGAGGAGCCGACAAGGAGGGGTGCCATGCTTGACCTTGTGCTCACCAACAGGGAGGGACTGGTGGGCGATGTGAAACTTAAGGATAGCCTTGGCTGCAGTGACCACGACACAGTGGAGTTCAAGATCCATGGGGCAGCAAGGAAACCATTCAGCAAGCTCTGTACCCTAGACTTCAAGAAGGCGGACTTCGGCCTCTTGAAGCACCTGATGGACAAAGTGCCGTGGGAGGTGGCCCTGGAGGGACAAGGGGCCCAGGAAAGTTGGTCCACATTCAAGGAGCACCTTCTCCAAGCTCAGCAGAGGTGCATCCCGACGAAGAACAAGTCGGGCAAAAAGACCAGGAGGCTGGCGTGGATGAGCAAGGAGCTCCTGGACCAACTGAAAATGAAGAGGTTAGCCTACAGAGGGTGGAAGCGGAGACAGATAGCCTGGGAGGAATACAGAGAAGCTGTAAGAGTGACCAGGGATCAAGTGAGGAAGGCTAAAGCCCTGAAGGAATTGAATTTGGCAAGGGATATAAAAAGCAACAAGAAATGCTTCTATAGGTATATAGGGGACAAAAGGAAGTCCAAAGAGAATGTAGGCCCCCTCTGGAAGGATACTGGTGCTCTGGTTACCCGGGACATAGAGAAGGCTGAGGTACTCAATGAATTTTTTGCCTCAGTCTTCAATGGTAAAGCCTCTTGTCTTACCACCCAAGCTGTGGAAAGAACTAGCAGGGACTGTGAGGATGAACCACCGCCCACTGTACTTGAAGACCAGGTTCGAGAACATCTGAGGAACTTGAAGGTGCACAAGTCCATGGGACCTGATGAGATCCATCCGCGGGTCCTGAAGGAACTGGCGGATGAAGTTGCCAAGCCACTGGCTATTGTATTCGAGAAGTCGTGGCGGTCTGGCGAGGTCCCCGATGACTGGAAGAGAGGGAACATAACCCCCATTTTTAAAAAGGGGAACAAGGAGGACCCGGGCAACTACAGACCGGTCAGCCTCACCTCTGTGCCTGGCAAGGTCATGGAGCAGATTCTCCTGGGAACCATGCTAAGGCACATGGAGAGCAAGGAGGTGGTGGGTGACAGCCAACATGGCTTCACCAAAGGCAGATCGTGCCTGACCAACTTGGTGGCCTTTTATGATGGGGTGACAGCATCGGTGGACAAGGGTCGACCAATGGATGTCATCTACCTGGACTTGTGCAAAGCTTTTGACACTGTCCCGCACGACATTCTTCTCTCTAAATTAGAGAGTCATGGGTTTGATGGATGGACCACTCGGTGGATAAGGAATTGGCTCAATGGCCGCACTCAGAGAGTAGTGGTCAACGGCTCAATGTCCAAGTGGAGACCGGTCACGAGTGGCGTCCCTCAGGGGTCTGTGTTGGGCCCGGCCCTCTTCAACATCTTTGTCGGTGACGTGGACAGTGGCATGGAGTGCACCCTCAGCAAGTTCGCCGATGACACCAAGCTGTGTGGTGCCGTCGACACGCTGGAAGGGAGGGATGCCATCCAGAGGGACCTCGACAGGCTGGAGAGGTGGGCCCGTACCAACCTCATGAAGTTTAACCAGGCCAAATGCAAGGTCCTACATCTGGGTCGTGGCAATCCCAGGCATAAATACAGACTGGGTGGTGATTGGATCGAGAGCAGCCCTGAGGAGAAGGACTTGGGAGTACTGGTGGACGAGAAGCTCAATATGAGCCGGCAATGTGCTCTTGCGGCCCAGAAGGCCAACCGCGTCCTAGGCTGCATCAAGAGGAGCGTGGCCAGCAGGTCGAGGGAGGTGATTCTCCCCCTCTACTCTGCCCTCGTGAGACCTCACTTGGAGTACTGCGTCCAGTTCTGGAGTCCCCAACATAAGAAGGACATGGACCAGTTGGAGAGGGTCCAGAGGAGGGCCACGAAGATGATAAGAGGGCTGGAGCACCTTTCCTATGAGGACAGGCTGAAAGAGTTGGGGCTGTTCAGCCTGGAGAAGAGGAGGCTCCGGGGTGACCTTATAGCGGTCTTCCAGTACCTCAAGGGGGCCTACAGGAAAGATGGGGAGAGGCTGTTCAGGAGGGCCAGTTATGATAGGACAAGGGGTAATGGTTTTAAAATAGAGGGAGGTAGGTTCAGGTTGGATATTAGGAAAAAATTTTTTACTATGAGAGTGGTAGAACACTGGAACAGGTTGCCCAGAGAGGTGGTGGATGCTCCATCCCTGGAGATGTTCAAGGCCAGGTTGGACAAGGCCCTGAGCAACCTGATCTAGTTGGAGATATCCCTGTTCCTTGCAGGAGGGTTGGACTAGATGACCTTTGAAGGTCCCTTCCAGCCCTAACCATTCTATGATTCTATGATTCTATGATCTCCTGAAGTCATCACAAAAATACGTAAGATTTTCAGAAATTCTTTTGAGGCTCAGGAAGGTACAATCCTTTCTTGTGCTCAGTTTAGGAAAAGTCTCTGTAGTCTTTGTCTCGTCTGCTTTAGTGCTACGTTTGAGGATTAGTGGTTCTCCCAAGCAGGCTGCCCTTGCTTTTGAATTAGCCAGGCGCAGCACGGAGCTCTTGATCTGGTCATGGTGAATACGTTTTTGGGTACACTTGCGCCAACATGGTGAGTTTCTGTTATTTCAAGGATTTGCTACAATGTCTGTGGCTTTTTTGACCTAATAGTGCAAGCCTTTTAAAGCCATATACTTTTTTTCTCCTTGCAATTACCCATTCTGAGACTCTGTAGAGCACAGGATTATTGCATTATAATACAAGGTATTAATATAGCGGCAAAGCAGTCTTCCTTGCTGGTTTCCTCCTCTCACAATGACATTGTTTCATAATGTGTGTACTGGAATGAAAATGCTCATAAATGCAGCAAGAATATTTGCTAACTGCAGGTATTTTTAGAGTGCCGATCCCTCTAATATCAAGGCAGATGTAACAACAGCCATCTGTGTACTTCTGTGAGTCTGTGCTACGTTTAGTTTGTTGATGGACTGGAGAGTGATTTCTGATTATGATTCATGCACTATTAAAAGGGAGGAAGTGGATGTCGAAATGACAGGAGAGACTAGGAGCCGAAGTTCATAAATAATTGTGGCATCTGACAGCTGATCCAGTCTCAGTGGAAACTGTGAGAACAGTGCTAAGCGCTGGATCTCGGTGAATGGTCACAGTAAGGTGGGAGAAGGAGCTATGGCTTTATTCCGATTTTCCTTCCAGTTGACTTACGAGTGGATGAAAGGCCTGTTGTAAAGAAGCACTTTTGAATCTTCCTCCAGACTTTGATGGGGTTTGCCTTTTTATTTTATCCTAAGGTACAGACTTTAAGCTCCTTCCCTTCCCCCTGGAAAATGATATTGATCTATGTGTTTCTTAATGATTGAAGAGTGTTAATATTTTAAGTACTCCATAAAGAAGCTCTATTGTGCCAGAACTGCTAGACAAATACTGTTACAGAACTGTATGTACGTGGTGGTATAATTTAACTGTGATTGCTCAGACATCACATCAGGTTATTTTTCTCCAGAGAGTTGGTGCTGACTTGTACTTGGTAACACACAAGATCATTTTATGAAGCATAAGAGCGTGGGTAAAACAGGTGTCTTAAAGGTGGTGGTAGGATGGGATTTAACCTGAGCCTTACATGCCAGGTGAGATTTCCTAAATCCGACAACGAAGTCGATAGGTAACTTCCTTGTGAACTGGTATTCATCTGAGATTAACTTAGAGACTAATGTCATTGCACAATTGTGGCCTGATGGTACGTTTTCCTTACAGACGTTTTTAAACAGGAAGCTGAGTTTTCAACTCAATTTGCACAAGTCCTTGTTTCCTCTGAAAAATACTAACTTTTCTTTGTAATTCCAAAAGATTCCCAAGCTGGAAGAGCCTTCAGTACTTTCCATGGGAAACATTCATAGATATTCATAATATTTTTGTAGAGCCCTTCACACATCCTCCTCAAAATCCCTCCTTTTTTTTTTTCTCAACAGCTCTGTTGGCAGTGTAATTTCTTTGACTGCCAAAACACCCTTTGGAAATCCAGTTGCTAAACTGCTGTGCAACTTTGGACAAGGCATCTTTAACTTACTTGCTGTCAAATTCCAGCAAAGTGGGAAAAGCTGCTTCTTTTTTTCTGTTCACATTCTTAATTAGAATAGCATAGTTCAGCTGGAAGGGATCATCTAGTCCAACTGCCTGACTCCTTCAGGGCTGACCAAAACTTAAAGTGTGGTATAGAAGGGTGTTATCCAAATGTGTCTGAAACACTGACAGGCCTGGGGCATCGACCACCTCTCCAGCAAGCCTGTTCCAGGGTTTGACCACCCTCTCGGTAAAGAAATGTTTCCTCATGTCAAGTTTGAACCTCCCTTGATGCAGCTTTGAACGATTAGTTAGCTACTTGTGCTTGTGAGTAGAAGTTTATCCTTTTGTTTAGACGCCATCCCGTTATCTAGAGCTGTGAAACAGGTAGTGACTTGGTGGTGTCACAGGAGTGTGCAGGCAGCTGTCTGTGTTCGGTTACTTGGTGTTCAGCGTTTGAAGTCAGCACCCAAAGTTGTGAGCTTGGTTTGGTAAGGTGTATGCCTCTTCCTCAGGGCTTGACCTGGTATCACTGAAGTAAACAGATGGTTTCTGCTGACTCGGTAAAGATTTGAATTCGGGCCTGTTGCGCTTTCGGGGTCCACGAGTGTAAGGGGTCTGGTTTCACATGACTCGATGTGTGACAACATCATAATTGGTGACTATAAGGGCTATATCTGAGTGACAAGCCAGTATTTAAAAACCACGAGAGCTGCTGAACTGAGCCAGACTAAGGCATGTGCAGTCTGGTGGTCTGTCTCGGGGGGTGGCCAAAAGTGCAGGACGATCAGCTTATTTTTTAGAGCCTTGTGATGGGGGATGTGCCTCTTGGATGAGATGATCAAGGCCAGGGCCAGATGTTTCCCATTCTTCTGCTGGAAAGAGATAACTTTTCCAGGCTCAAAGAGTGGATAACAGAGAGAAAAGAAACATGGTGTCTCAAGGAAAGTATTGAAGTAAGAATCTTCTGCAGATTTTTGCTTGGCTTTACTCCATATTCCAGTCTGCCCTAGTCAGACTGGAGTATCTGGGCATCCGATGACAGCAGTTCCTTAGGGAGTAGTACAGGAAATGGCACAAACACTTGATTTTTGTTCCGCATGCTTGATTTTAGATGGGGAGAATGGCCTCTCAGCTCTGCAGGAATGTAGCTAGATCTTTGTACAGGGGAAGTATAACTAAAAAAGTTTAAGGGATGCAATGCGAGAGAGAGACAAATGTGCTCGGGCTCATCCAGTGATGGCTGTCCTTCTGCTCAAGGGCTGCGAGTTGAGGAGGGTGTGATGAGCAATGGGGGAGTGGGTGAAGAAGCTCAAAGGCAGAGGATTGCTGGCAGCCAAGGGTATGCCAGTCAGGAGAATGTCTTGCCGCCACATCTGGTACCGCTTTCAAGTATCTTGTCCCTGTGCTATTGTTTATGTGGTGGAAGTGAGCTGAAAGTCATGGTAGCCCACATGGGCAGAATGCTGTTCTAAAAATCCCGTGGTTTATTACTTCCATCTGTCTGCCTTAGATTCACTGCACAGAAATACATGACCTAGACCAAGCTTTTCAGATGCATGGTTCCTCTCAGGAGAATGATGTAATTGGCTTTGCTACAACGGGCAATCAGTTAGAGCTACCAGAAGCAAGAAATCTCCGCTAAATGTAGAAAATCAGCCTGGACATTTCCAGGTTTAAAAAAGAAAAAGAAGTCTTATTGCAGAAGTTAAAAGTTAAGCTAACTGGATCATCTTGCAGTGGGGAAGTTTTATATGTCTCTATAGTTCCTCTTCCATCATCTCCTGATTCACAACTTTTCTGGTAGTCGTTTTCAGGATCTTAGCAAGCAATTATGGGTCCGTCACATGCTGTTGGTGACTGGGTGTGCCAGAGGCACCTGTACGTGTGTATGAGCAGGGAGACAAGGGGCTGTGCTCTTTGCACTCTGAAGACTGGCACAGCAGAGGTTGGGAATGAGAGCAGCCTGGAGCTGTGTGACCAGAGCCATTTGTTCTGTGAACTTGAATAGATCACTCAAGGTTGCATCTCAGTTTTGCGGTTAGGAGGCCTTCGTGCAAGGAAGGTGATTTTGGTCCAGGCATTTGCTGGTGTTTGCTCCTGTTTTCCTTCATCTGCAGAACCCATCATCAGGGCCTCTCCAGGCTTTAGGTGCCAACAGTCCAGAGTTTGCAAGTTCAGTGTTTGTGTCTCTGCCTCTAAATAAAATTTGGCTGATGCTTGGTATTGAATAGTTTTGCTTCTTTTCAGACAGATCTTTTGCACCTATTTCTGTGTTACAATTCCCCTGGGTACACCTTGCCCTTCTGAAAGCATTTCTGTGCCTGTTAATGAGACGCAGAAGCTCTGAAATCTGCACATGGAGTCCTGGTCCCTTCAGAGTGAGGCAGCAACTATTTGCTGTTTTCTGAGGGAACAAAGTATTTTCCACTGTAGAAGCAACTTTCCTGTCACAGATGCAAATAACCTACAGGTAAGGATCCTTTCCTAAGGAAAATGAATCAGTTGTTTCTGGTGTTCCTCTCCCAGTTAATGAAGAAGGACAATGTTTGGTGTAGCATCATTGCCAGGCAAACAGCAGCAACAAAAATCCATTAGGAGTTATTCCAGGAAATGCTGGGTGGTGTATGCCTCTTGGTTACTACTTTGAAGTGAAGATTGCAGTTTCCTGCCTTCCAGAATTATTTTGAAACACAGCTCGTTTCGAATGTGTTTTGTGATCTTCATAGTATATCCAAAAGACACGTATTGTGCCTTTTCCATCTGCATAATTGATTTGTTACTTAATTGTAGTAACTAATTAGAATCTGAAGTCCAGAGAGAGTCAAGTCATCCGATATTTTTTATTAGCAAAAGGTTGCTGGATCTTCTTGTCACTTTGTGGCCGTACTAGTTTGTGTTGTAGGGTGTGTTGGTACTGCCTGTACTGTTGATGTTTACAGCTCAAGCACTTCAAATCCGATTCAGTTGCTGGCGTTTCCTGCGTGGTACTGGGGTTCAGCACTCTAGAAAGCTCTTTGGGTGACGGACTCTGGAGGGCCCTGAATAATCTCTGGCTTAGTAATGTGTGCACTGGCTGCACGCTTCCTGTGCTTGCCATTTATGTAGTGTTGGATAAAAACTCTCAGAAGCAGAATTTGCCTCATGCTGAGGCGTTATGCGCTTGGTCTGAGACTTTTCTGATCTCCTTATTGGACTCAAAATTTCCCAAGGAGAGGTTTTCTTATGAGGAACCTTAGCTTCTAAATGAGTCAGAAAACTACCTTTGGTACTGTTGTGCTTGAGATCCCTGTGTGGGATTGATCTTGCGTAGGATTTTTTTTAATGACTGTGACACAGAAAAAAGGAAAGTGCTGATAATTGCTGCTGACGACACAAAGTATTTCCAGTACAGGGGAGGACCTGAATATCTGACAGCAAAAGCCGCATGACCTCGAGGATTGGGCTAAGAACAAGGGCTGAAATTAAGTAGTAAGGAGTGAAAGATCATGAAGATGAGGACTTAATAACAAAACCTGCTGCTGTGATCTAAGAGTCTGTTAATTGTATGAGGGGGGTGTCACAGAACACAACTAGTGTGTGAGCAGGCAAGAATAAGGCCTCTTAATGCGTATTTGCATATGGGACCTGTGAGCAAATGAATTGACACTGAAGAAGTTCAATAAAGATGGAGAGGGGATATGAAGATACCTGTTCTGTAAGGCAAAACTAGGTGATCATGGTGTGTTTAGTCCACGAAATGATGGTGGAAGGGAGAAATACAGTCTTTCCTTGCCCAAATGAGAGGATTAAGCACCAGGAAAAAGAAATGCTTTGGCTTAAAGAGATTGCTGATGCGAGAACAGATTGATATAAATTGAAGCAAATTAAAAGATAGGTCGTAACTGCGAACTGCACTCAGACTCTGGCAAAGTCTCATGCTATAAGGTGGCTGAGCATACAAGCCAAGCTACTTTAAGATTGAGCTTGATAAGTTTCTAAACCGTCTAATGACATTATAGTCTTTGAGAGCAAAAACTGCTGGAGTTTCCAGAGATGATCTTACTTTGGTTTGCCTGTGAAAAGTAGACAGACACAGTTGTCTCAGCAGTCGCAGTAGTGTCTTTTATCCTGCTGAGTTTTAAAAGGAGACATTACCAGGAGATGATATGTTAGGGCAATCCAAAGCTTTTCTTTTTTTTTTTTGAAGGAGTGCTATTCGGAATGTATGGCATTGAAGGGGAAAAGAAAGAAAAGTAAAAGAAAAATCCTAGAGAGGAGTTTGTTCAGATTGTATGTTCCATGTGAATTTATCTACATATCTGTGTTCTCACCTTATCTGATGTACTTCTCCTCCTAACACTGACAAATCTACTAGCAGTGTGAAAACTATGGTGAAGCTCATCTGCCATTTGGCTGATGAAGAAAAAAAGAAGTCTCCTTGAAAGAATGTGTTTACCAGTGGGTAAAAAATACCCGACTTTCTTTTTTTAGCCTCTCAGCTACTCACTGGCAAAATACAGATGATGTGCTATTGTCTGTCAGTCTTGGTGAGTCAATCCTATGAAGTGGTGTGTTTTTCTTTGCATTCTACTAGAAGTTTGACAAAGGATTTTTGAACGCAAAATTGGCTGAGGGGGTGTACTGGTGAAATCGATACCTTCTGTAGAAAAAGGTGGCAAGCTGTAGGAAATAGTTCAACAGGACAGAAATGAAATGAAGAAAGGAAGCGTGCCCATGTAGTGGGCCTGCAGTGAGCTCTCATTTGAGTGATCGTTGTTAATCAAAGAACTGATCATGCCCATGGAGATGCTTTTATAATTGAAGTGAGAGGCTCTTGAGATTTCCAGGCAGTTATGATACAACATAATGCTTTTGAAGGGGAAGAAATTTGGCTAGGCCTGGTATTTTGTTGTCTGCTTGGACAAGAGAGCACAGACAGCACGTGGATGTTTTACTCTACCAAGGTGATTACAGGACAATGTCTCCTGCCTGTCACAGCTGTCTTTCTGAAGGAACAGAAGTTACTTACAAGCTACCTGCATGTTGCTGTACCCTTCACCAAGATTTACTTGCTTCCAGGTTAGAATGGAAAATAACTTCAGATGTGCATGGTTTAGTCTTAGGGAAAAAAAAAAGAAAATTTAAAAATGGTGGGATGGAAACCGAAGAAGGTCCCACCCACTTAGGAGGATGAAGTAAATGTCTGCAGTTTTCATGCTGATAGTCTCATTTAATCAGAGACGAAAATCAGCCTAGACTTCAACATACAAGGATAGAGTGTGGCTGGAGAATAATCATATCTAAAGAGACAGTGGTACAGGAAATCTTTGGGAGTAGAATCATAGAATCATAGAATCGTTAGGGTTGGAAGTACCAGAAATCATTTTTGGTGTGGTTTGTGTCTTGCTCTCTCAGAGATTCTGCTTCTTTTTCCATCTTCATTAATTCATATCTGCTTTCTCCCGGGAGCTTTTTACTGTTAATAAGCTTGAATAAACACAGGGTGGAGAAGATTTCAGGCCATCTGGCGAAGAAGTCTTTTCTAATTTGCATGTATGACATACAGAGGTCTGTTAGCTCTTTGTCTCTCGAAAGACTCCTGTAAGACAACTGTAGGATATACGTGCAGAATTTCTACAGTAAAAACTGCATTAAGTAGAATCTTGTAAGCTTTTCACACAGAGCAAATGCAGAAACGTTCTTTGCCTCTGAGTCTTTCTGCTTTTGATTGCAGGGCTAAACAAACCTGAGATCTCACCCGCGCGCACACTTCATTATTCCCAGCCAATTCCCAGGCAACAGTTAGCTCGCTGGTACCAGGAATCTTGCTCGGAATGTGGCTTTGGCATCCCCAGTGCTTTCTGTCCTGCTCGTCACTTTGCCGTTCTACCTGCATCTTTGCTGTGTTGCGACGGAGGGAAGACCAGGACGCTCAATATGAGTGATCGACAGGCTTCGTCTTTATTGCTAAACAATACTACATTTATAATCGCTTTAATTAGCTCATGCATATTGCAAAAGGAAAGCTCATGATTGGTTGATATATTTGAAATCAATTTCTCCCCTGGGTCCTATCTGCGGTTACCTTCTCCCTTCTGCTGTACCTTATCTATCTGCAGGCATCCTGTTTGTTTGTAGACATCTGGAAAACAGGATGTTCTTCCCAAGGTCTCGTTTAGCTAGGTGGCCAATTAAACTAGCTGGGTGCTTTGCTTCCCAAGGTCTTGTCTAGCTAGGTGGCCAATGTCTGCGTGACCTCTCTCAGTTAACCATTCCTCCACAATTCCCCCGTTTTTATTTTGCACAACATACGCTCGAGTGGTTGTTTTCAGAAAGAGAGCCTTAATACAAGAAAGGGTGCAACTTACACAAAGGAGTACTATTATTATTATAACAAGGATCATTATTCCTGTTTGTAAAAGGCCTTTAATCCATCCGCTTAACCTCATCCAATTTCCTAGCGCGTTTAACCCAAAAAGTCCGGTGTCCTGTTTGATTTTTTGGAAGTGTTGTACGAGGTCTTGAATTTCTTTGTGAATAGATTTAGAATGATCGTTCAGATCCATGCAACACATACCATCAAAGTCCTGACACCCATGCCCATGGGCTAGTAATAAGAAATCTACTGCAGCTCTGTTTTGCAGCACTGCATGCTGCACTTCAGAGAGATCTTGAGCAAGGAGTGAAAGGACTCTGCTGGTCGCATTTGCTTGCTTAACTACCCAGCATGCCAATTTGTTTATATTATTATGTGCCCTGGCGGCAGCTACACCTGGGGCAAAAATTGAGGCAAATATGGTTTCCCATGCATTCCACAATTCGACTCCATCATTACAGTCAGAAGATAAAGTTTCAGTGGTACACCTATCAGGCAAGTTACAAAAGGAGAAGAGGGGCTTGCTAAGCTTGCGCAAAAACTAGTCGTATTAAGTGAGCGGGCTAAGGTGACCCAGAGATTTTCTCTTGGATCAAAGATACTATTTTGAAGCGTATAAATGTTGCATGTTATTGAGCAAATAAGATATAATTGGCTTACTAATGACGCCATTTCTTTCGTTTCCACTTAAACCGTTTCGCACACTTTAACTTTGTCTGTTCCCACTCCTCTTTCTCAACTGACCAAGAGGCGGGCACCAAGCACTCTCTGCTACACTCTTTTTGCAAGAGTAGCAATTCCCGAGCTTGGTTACTTACTATGTGGTCCCAATTATGGCAACTAACCCAATAATTGCGGGTATCTGGTAACTCGTGTCCTGTAACCAACAAAATTCTACTTGCTCTTTCTTCCTCTACTAAACACTGTTCACACCAACGTTGGGCTCGAAACAGCCGACACCACCACTTCCGTTCACAGGTGTAGCATACGCACAGAACCCAAGGGTCACAGGTGGCACAGACGTGGCATTTGATTTGTGCTTTTGACGTCTCAAGGGGTAAGGTCATCTACGGGGGTCCCAGACTGTTGACTTCCGAGGCTTCCAGCAGCTCCCACCGCAGACTTTACCCAGCGACTCGGAACCCAGATGTTACCTGTAGTGGTAGAAACACATACATAACCACGTCCTAGATATATCACTTTTACGGGGCCTAACCATTGACCCGTGAGTGCGTCTTTATAAAAGACCTTCATGTCTAACGGTTTGGGTGGCTTGTCTTTAGAATAGTGTTTGACCACAGGGGGGTCATTACTTTCCCCAAATATGCATAAATGATTTAAGACAAAGAGTGCCTTCTGTACCCGTTCTCTAACATCTGCAACATCCTTGAACTTTGTCAGATACCGCTTGATCGTCCCATTTGCTTTTTCTACAATTGCTTGCCCTGTAGGGGAGTGGGGGATGCCGGTAGTATGGGTAATGTTCCACATTTGCATAAAGTCTTTCAAAGACTTACTGCTATACGCGGGACCATTATCCGTCTTAACTACTTTTGGTACCCCCAACACTGCAAAGCAGCTGGTTAGGTGTCGCTTGACATCCCGTACCTTTTCTCCCGGCTGCGGAGTAGCCCAAATCATGTGACTGTATGTGTCTACTGTCACGTGCAAATACTTTAGCCGGCCTAATTCAGAAACATGGGTAACATCCATCTGCCAAATTTCATTAGATTTCAAACCTTTGGGGTTAACTCCGCATCCGAGTCCTAGGCCGGAATTGTGATAGCTACAAGTAGGACAAGCTTTAACAATGGCTCGAGCTGCTTCTATAGATAATTTATAGGCTCGGGCTAGGCCCTTTGCATTTTGGTGGAAAATAGAGTGTGCTTCTCGAGCCCGAGAATGCGGGGACAGAGGAGCCTCAATAACGTTTGTTACGAGGCGATCTGCTCTAGTGTTGCCTTCCCCGAGGCCCTCTTCCCACTGGTGACTCCGTATATGTATAACGGCATAAGGAGCAGTTCTGTGTGCGATCGCTAGCTGCATGCTGACTAGCAGTTCCGTTAGGCGTCGATTTTTCGATTCTCGCAGCGCGGCATCTTCTATGCGGAGGGCTACGCCGACGACATAAAGAGAGTCTGAGACGATATTCAATGGTGTGTCCCTCCAACTGATAAATGCCCATACCACTGCGAAAAGCTCCAAGGTTTGTAAGGAGTCCTCTGGTTGAGCTTGCAAAATTTGATGTTTCCATTCTTGATTTTCTTTCCAAGTGATCGCAGCCGTCCGAGACCGACGACCAGCGTCAGTGAAGGCTGTGAGGGCATTGGCAATAGGATGTTTAGACCGTTTCGGCTTAGTTATCCAACCCACATTTTCCATCCATGAGAGGATGGGTGACGGCAGTGGTTTTGTCACTATTTCAGCTCCGTCACAAAGTAGGGCTGTTTGAAGATCTTCAGAGTTCTGTAGATACCACTCTAAGTCTGTCTGCTTTATGGGTACCCAGATCGTTTTTGGCGGGGCGCCTTCCACTTGCAAGATACGGCGCCGGCCTCTTTTGATTAATTCCGCTAGCGTAGCTACCTTCTCTTGTATCGTACGCTTTGGCTGCAACGGAGGAGCAACCCATTCCAACACCACGGTGGTCCCTCCTTTCTCCCCCGTTTTTATTTTTTGCTGGGTTAAGGCTGCCATTAAATATTGGTCCCCACAGAGAATGGTTAGATCAATAGGCAGGTCTTCAAGGCGTCGGTGGGTAGCGCGGGTGGTAATCAGAGTTGCTATCTGTTGTAGGACCATTTTTTGCTGTGCAGTGAGTTGAACAGGTGTCGCAGGATCAGTTCCTTTTAACAGTGGACGTAGCTGGTTTAGCAACTCATTAGGAATACCAACTACTGGTCTTAGCCATTGCAGGTCGCCCAGTAACCGTTGGGCATCATTAAGTGTTTGAATGTCTATGTGTATTGACAGCTTCTGCGGTTGAATCGTAGTATCAGTGATTTCCCAGCCTAAGTACTTCCATGGGCTGCTTTCTTGCACTTTTTCTGGAGCTATTATTAAGCCCATTTTCCCAAGTTGTTCGGTCAGCTCTTGTTTCTGTTGGGGTAGAAAGGGAGTTGATTGAGCTAACAATATGTCGTCCATATAATGATAGATCAACGTTTGAGACCATGACTTTCGCAAAGGTTGGAGAGCTGCATCCACGTAGAGCTGGCAAAGCGTGGGTGAGTTACGCATTCCTTGAGGAAGGACTGTCCATTCAAAACGTTGATCTGGCCCTTCGCGATTAATTGTTGGTAAGGTAAAAGCAAATCTCTGTCTGTCGTCCTCATGAAGGGCAATGGTGAAGAAGCAGTCCTTTAAGTCCACAATGAGCAGGTGCCATTTTTCAGGTATCATTGCAGGATTAGGCAGGCCTGGTTGCAGCGCTCCCATGTCATGCATTTGTTTGTTAACTGCTCGTAGGTCATGGAGCAGTCGATACTTTCCAGACTTCTTTTTTATAACAAATATGGGGGTGTTCCAAGGACTTGTTGACAGCCGAAGGTGTCCTTGATCAAATTGTTCTTGCACCAATTTGTGGGCTTGCTCTAGACTTTCCCTTTTCAGTGGCCATTGTTCTATCCACACTGGTTCTCCTGTTTTCCATCGGAGTGGGATCGGGAAAGTCCAAACAATGGCCACTCCTAAAAATCCGAGGTCAGGACTATCCCCATTTGTGCCAGAATGTCCCGGCCCACTAGTGCGTGGACTCCCTCTGGGAGGGGTATAATTGAGACGCAACAGGCGATGATCTTGTCCCCTATTTTCCATTGTAGGAGGGGTGATCTACGAGCGAGAGTCAAACCCCCGACACCCGCCACATAGGTGGGCCATTCAGACGGCCATTTGCAGGAGTTGATGATTGAGACGTCAGCGCCGGTGTCTAACAGTGCCATGAGTGACAGGGTCTGATTGTCATAGTGCACTGTAACTGATTGCCGTGGTCGCTGTTGCAGATCCACAGTCAGCAGGGCTGCTTGGCCCGTTGATCCGAACCCACCTTGTCCTCGGGGTTGTTCTTGCAGCGGCGTCAGAGTCTCAGCAAGTTGTGGTAAAGGAATTAACTGCGCCACTCTCGAGCCTTTCGGGACATAGAGCGGTGGAAACAGAGTTTGAGCCATGATTTGAATTTCTCCATGAAAGTCTTTGTCAATAAGTCCCACTAATACATTAAGTCCCTTCATGGTGGCAGAAGATCGCCCTATAAGTAACGCTCCGGTGGGTTGTCCGTGGATATAGATAGGTCCCTGGGTGCCGGTAGCAATCTTGACCGGTTTAGAGTCCATCAATGTACAGTCTATTGCTGTTGCAAGGTCCAGTCCGAGGCTGCCGCTGGTTGCGGGTCGGAGAGAAAAGGATTGCAGGTTGCTGGATAGGCAGCCGCTTTTTGTGTCGTCGCGGGGCGGTTCCTCCCGCTGGATCGTCCGTTTCCCGAGTTGGAGCGACGACAAGCAGCATCATTGTGAGTATCCGATCGACAATTCCTGCACCATACAGGGTTAATTCCGCAATCTTTCCTCATGTGTCCGGCAACTCCGCAACGGAAGCATCGAAGACGGGAGGGGGCGCGGTTGTTTAATCGCTGCGCTGAGGTTTGCAAAGGAGCAAGGGCTGCAAGAACTTGGCTCTGAGTAGCCTTCGCTTGTTCGCGTAAGCTGACTCCGAGCTCTTTAATTGCCTCAGCTAACATAGCTTGTGGCCCTACTGGTACCTGAGCCATTCTTTCTAATCCCTCTTCAATGGTCCATGTCCCTGGTAATGTGGCTAAGATGTTACGTGTGGTTGGATTACAATTCTGTATGGCACACTGTTTCAATATAGTACCCTTAAGATAATCGGGCACTCCTGCTGCTTGTATCGCATTTGCGACACGATCGATAAAGGTTCCGAAAGGTTCTTCCCTTCCCTGTTTAATACCCATGTAAGAGGGAATTCCTCCCGGCTCCTTAATACGATCAAGAGCGAGCCTGGCCAGCCGCATTGATTCTTTTGCTTTATCTGGCCCCAGCAGTGCCTGCGCTTCGGCTCGGAAATAAGGTCCCAGACCCAGCAGTTCGTGGAGAGTAACTCCATGTAACGGGTCTCCTGGTTGTCTAACTACTGCCACTGACTCCTGACAGGCAGCCCGCCAATGGGCATTAAACAGGAGTTGCTGGTGTTGAGTCAGAATCAGCTTCATTATGCTACGAATATCGCTTGGGAGTAAAACATTGGTTCCCCAAATATAATCTAGCATTTGTCGAGTGGGTTCCCCTTTTATGCCTGATTCATTCACCGTGGCCCGCAATTGAGTCAATAATTTCCAATCTAGATTAGTGAGAGCTACGTTAATGTTGCCCTGGGCATCCGGTGGTGAATACAGCGCGGGAAAGGCTTCTTGAACAATGCCTGTGGCAACTTCTCGCTCGCCGTCAAGAAGGGCATTCTCTGCGATCTGCTGCCACAGTTGCTGCCGTTCATTAGCTATTTTCTCTCCATCCGGAGAGGGGTTGGCGCTGTCTTTGCTTGGCGGGTGCTTGTCCTGTCCCTCCTCAGACTTCCTTTCCTCCCCCGATGGGGGGGCTGATGGATCAGAGTCAAGAGACGGTGGAGGTTGACTCCATGTCTCCGTGGAACCTTTAGGAATTACTAACGACCGCACTGAGGGGGGTAAAGGGCATTCACTCGCCTGATTACCAATATTTTCTCCTGCGGAAGCAATGACAGAACCAGACCCAGTGGGATCATTTAGCCTCGCCGAAGCTGCTGCGGCAGCTTTTTGCTCTGCCCGATGTTGTAAGAGAGCATTAAAAACTGCGTGCCAAGGTTTCATAAGTTTTTTCGCTGTTTTGTTATCTTTTATAACTTCCTCAAACAATTTATCACCGAAATTGCGCCACTCTAATTGGTCGAGAACTGTATCTGGATTTAAGAAATAGCCTCTCGCGACTCCATATGCTAATAGACTTGGCAATTCCTTCTTATAATCTATACCCTGTGTGCTTCGCTTTTCTAAAAAGCATTTAAGCAAATCGTACACCGCTTGTCTATCCATACCTGACGTCAGCGCTGTTGCAGCCTTTGCAAGACCTCGGCGGTGCGTGGCCGGCGGGACCCTCTTTAGTTCCTCCCGGGCGCGGGGCTTTCGCTGTCGCCTCTTTCGCCTCCTGAGCTGCTGTAGCAGGACCGGTTCCCGGACTCCGTCGTACCGTGGCTCGTGGTCAAAGTCCCGTTTTAGTGTTCCTGTTCCGTGATTGCCGTTCTAGGGTCCCTGTTCTCTCGCTCTAGGGTCCCTGTTCGGGCGCCATTTGTTGCGACGGAGGGAAGACCAGGACGCTCAATATGAGTGATCGACAGGCTTCGTCTTTATTGCTAAACAATACTACATTTATAATCGCTTTAATTAGCTCATGCATATTGCAAAAGGAAAGCTCATGATTGGTTGATATATTTGAAATCAATTTCTCCCCTGGGTCCTATCTGCGGTTACCTTCTCCCTTCTGCTGTACCTTATCTATCTGCAGGCATCCTGTTTGTTTGTAGACATCTGGAAAACAGGATGTTCTTCCCAAGGTCTCGTTTAGCTAGGTGGCCAATTAAACTAGCTGGGTGCTTTGCTTCCCAAGGTCTTGTCTAGCTAGGTGGCCAATGTCTGCGTGACCTCTCTCAGTTAACCATTCCTCCACATTGCTGCGCGTGGCTGTGTGCGGGTGGAAGAGCGTTATTGCGTACACGACACCATCTGATGTTTGGAAAGCACTGACAACCGAAAACAAACCTGTGCAGCCTGGAATCAGAAAATGCTAATTTTTGAGGGGGTTAAAGACACCTGTTGTGTTGGATGGTGTGAGTCTGGGAACTCAGCTGCCCAAACACAGATGCTGGGTGGAGTGCTCCGAAACTCTTGTTGCAACATCCAACTGGAGGGTGACACGAAGGTGAGACCTTGAGTGCACCTGAAGCCCTGGGTGACCAGGGAGTGCCATCTGCCAGCAGAGTGGGGAAATACTCTAAAGCGAGAAACGGTGCAGTTAAAAGGCCCTTGGCAGGCTCTTTCCTCATTGACCTCATAGTTCGCTTCATGTTCCAACTCAGACTTCGGTGTGTGTTATGAATTTGCCTGGGCTCTGCTGTGATACAGAGAGATACCTGGACCCCAGAAGGGACCTGTCTGGCAGGTGATCTCTGCCTGCTCCGTGCAGGCGGTCATCACTGAGTTAAAGACAAAGCCTGGCTGCTTGACCTGTGCGTGTTGGCTATAGCAGTGTTTTCTGGCACAGTTTTTGATCTTGCTGAGTCCAACCCTTTTGATCCATGCCCCCAGGAGGGTGCTGCTGCCTCTCCCTCACCGTGCCAGCACTTCAAGCAGAGCCAGATTTGACTCTGAAACTAGGAACTGCTCTGGGCCTGCCTGACTCTGCACAGTCACTCAGGTGTCTCTCTCTGCATGCGATGTCCTGGGAGGGCTTGTTTGGTTGGGGTTTGTGCTGCGGGTACCTGTGATGGTCTCAAGCCAAGGAAGGGTGTCTTGTGGGACCTGGGAGACCTCAGGGCCCTCGTTCCGGCTGGCCTGGTGGGTTCCCTGGGCTGATAGTGAGGCACCAGTGTTTTTTACAGGCACCATCTACTGGCTAATGGAAGTGAAATGAGGCAGTGTTTTGTTAAGAGAGTCCCTCTGTCACGACAAGGAGTGGTGGAACCACCTTAATCAACAGGTAAAGAATGGAGAGCAAGTAGGGAAAGCTGGAGTGACACTGAATATGGGTCTTAAAGCTAAACTTAAACTGACAACCTTAAGACTTGCCAGAAGAATGAAATTTCGTCAAAAGTCTTTCCTGGCTTCAAAAAGTCCAGTGCAGGTTAGTTGATGTTATCTTGCTAGGAACCTGTGAGCCTCAGTTCTAGTCATATCTTGCATCCTTTTGTGGTATTTTTTAGCTTGGTTGGGCTTGTCTCTAGAAAACAGCGTTTTTAAAGAAATCAAAGAATTGAGAAGGTTTCTGTGTGCACTTACAGTATGCTCTCCTCCCTATGTGCCCATCAATGCTGTTCCTCATGATTGTTCTAGCTACAAAAAATTACAAAGTCAGGGATGCTAATTCCTCTCCTGGATATCTCTCCTCTTTTTTTTCAGCTGTAGTTTGATGTTATGAGAACCCCAAAGAGTTGTTTATGCTCTTGACTAACTGCATGCTGGCTGGGTCACAGAAGTGTTGAGAGCTATGCCAGTGTGAATCGGAGGCCGGAAAAAGAAGGATTTGTATGGGGTTGTTCTTATCTTAGGTGATACCTATGTGCAGTTCCAAATGTCAGAAGATTCCTTTGCACAGATCCTTAGATTTCGTTTAATTTGCTATTAAATGATCCTGTGGGCTTGCAAAACTGCTAGTGCATTTCCTTACGTAGGTGAAATAATTTTACTTTTTTCTTGCCATACTCATTATGAAAGTGCGTATGGCAAAGGAAATCACGAAAGAGAGAGATGTAAATGCATAAGCAAACATTTTCAAGTTCTTCATTCCTCCACTTTTTGTCCATGATGGTTCCTGAATAGTAGGTGCAGAGTTGGAAGATTCAGCTCAAGTACTGTTTGTTTCTGGATATTTGGGTTATGAGGACTTGCTGCAATATTGCCTGACAAGTAGGTCAAGCATAATGTCATGACATTTGGAACTGAGGTGGCGTTTCAGTTCTGACTCTGATGTTTGTAAGAGCTTGATTTTTGGTGAACATGTATAGGGTGCAGATGTGAGACCCGTGGCTCTCAGCCCGGCAGCCAAGCCTTATTTGCAGAGGTAGGAGTGACTGGCATTACATGGAAGGGAACAGACTGGTGGATGGCTGTCAGGTGAATGAAAGCCCAGGATACCGCCTTGGAAGGCCTCATCGTATGAGCCAGTGCTGCGTGGGATTAAAGGCGGAGGTGAGATCAAGGCCGCGGGCTATTTGACAGCAACAGCAATGCAGTGCAGAGAGGAATGCTTGGATAAGCCTGGTTGGGACATGGTCGCAGAGGCATGATACAGGGGTGAAGGGAGGTAATTCAAAGTGTAGACCAGGCCTTCTCTGTTAGGAGTTACATTTAGCAATGCGGGAGTCAGGTGGAGGATTTAACAATCCAGCTTGCTTCTCATAGTCATAATGATGACTGTGTGGTCCTGAGCAGTATGAGGTGACAACTGTGGGAACGGGAAGGAAAATTAGGGTGGGAACTGTGTTGTGGAAAGGAGGAAGATATCTGAGGTGTGTGCTGTGCTAACGTGAATTAAATGGATGATGCCCAAATTTGTGCTGAGAGTACTATAACCTCCTCTACCATATCGTGTTTCATCGAACAGAGGAGAGCGTATCAAACGTTCAAAAACATCCCGACTGAATGTCAGAAAAAGCTGCAGCATTTGAGGACAAGGATTCACGCAATAACTGAAGTCACACAGGATTATTGTTGTTATCCTCGTGTCTGAGTCACAAACCAGAGACTGGGTATCTTCCTGGATCGTGCGTTTCACATTCACTCGAATGATTAGTTCAAAGACAATTATGAATTCAAAGACAATTATTAACTTCACAGCAGAGAACAGGATTTCCATTGCTGTGTAACAGCTGTCTGTTTGGGGTCATCAGTAAAACCTCCAGAGATTTCAGTGGAATCACAGTTGGGCTGCCATTGAACACGTAACAAACTCTACCCATTTTGGCTGACCTTATTTACCTGATCTAACTTTCTGTGCACACAACCAAACACAAGGCAAGCTACAGGAACCCAGATGAGCCTTGTCCATCCTGACTGTTGTCCGCAGCTCTCTGGAGCAGTAGCTGTTTCCCCTTTAGTTCAGGAACAAAGAAGAGGGAAAGGCTGCTAGTGTTGTGAAGTGAGGCAATGAGAACAATAGTTGTGTGGTTATTGGTGATCCAGGTAGCTAGACTGGCAGTGCAACAATATTTTCAGGCTATATTAAAGTATTTGAACATCCACTGGCAGATTCTTTAAGCAGAGTTCTGCTTTTTAAATTATTACGCCTACATCTATTTTGCTTTTGCCTCTAGCTCAGCTATAAGCATCTTTGACAGGGTACAATAAAATGAGGGAGAAGCATTTTTGCAAATGTTTATGCTTATTCACAAGCATTTGAAATTCAAATGAAGAGTTACTCATTCCCATGGTAGGGCTACCCAGTCTGCTATACTCTTAAACGTCAAATTTCAGTCCGTTTAGGAGACTTTGAATTTAAGAGGTTACTGCTCCCTTCAGCAGCAGTTATGTGCCTGTATCTCACGATGTCATCTTGCTGTAGGTACCGCTGTGCTGCCAGTCTTTGAGGAGTTGTGGCTGTGGGAATAGAAATTCATCAGGCTTTCAGCATTTCAGGCAGCTGGAAGTTTCTGTCTGGTGTCTGTCCAGGCAGGCCCCTTAAATGAACAATCGTTTGCCAAATGCCCTTCACCTGAACATAGCTGTGGTGGGCAGGCTGAACACTGCTTAGGACAGGTGAGCATTTCATTGCTCTAGTGAAGTTGGTTAATTCATGTAAGTCGGCTGATTTGCCGCTGTTAATCTTCAGAAGAGCCAAGTAGATTTGGATGTACAGCCTTGATCTAGTCATAGGAAAGCCGCATGGGATGGCTATCCGTGCTGGAGGAGAAGGTACAGGTGTATGTGCAGAGAACATAGGGAAAAGAACTCTATATACTGTAACAAGTCCTTGTTGTTTTTTCTTTTTTCCACTTTGATTAAAGAAAGAGAAGAAAAAACCAAGTTAGATTCAAATGATGATATGGTTTTCAGTGGCAGTTAGTTAACCTGTCACGGTTGGCTTTCAGTGGTAGTGCAAACAACAAAGTACTTGTATCTAGTAAGTGCAGAAAAAGGATGATAAGTCTTTTTGCTGGAACATGGAATTGTCCTCTACCTGACGAACTGGAGGGTTTGCGAAATAAGAGAAAGGGCAGAGCTGAGGAAACAGGGAGAAGGTGGTGGTTTGGGAAGCTCAGCAAGTTCCTTGAAGTAATGGCAGGGAAAAAACTCAAAATTATCAAAGTAGTTTCAGAGAGCCTCTTTTCCACTCAATGTTATTTTAAGAGGGCACAGCAGCTTTTTCTACAAGTGTTGGTGTCCTGCTGTCTTGTCTTAGTGTGCAGCATGTGTGGCTAGATGACAACTTGTTTTTTCTTTGTTGACTGGTAAACTTCTGGTTCCATCTGTGCTGAGCATGGCATACTTTGACAAAAGAAGTGGTCCTCTCAACATATTATTGGGAATCATGGTATTTTTGGCTCTATCACAGATGGCCTGTATGGTCAGACAATTCAAAACTCTTGCATCGTTTATACTTCCGCTTACAGAATGGGAAACCAAATGCTTACCTATTCAAGTAAAATGAAGAAACTTGGGGAAATGTAGGTGGAGTGTAAAGAAGAGAAACAGTGGTATTGCCATAACATTGCAAGTCCTTGAATGATAAAGATGTCTTGCTGTTGTATTTCTTTCTGCAGCTGTTTGTAGGCATTACTTGGCTTTGGACTACCTGCTGCGAGGAGTAATTTTTTCTAGTTATTGTAGCAGAGAACTCAGCACAGGCTGTCAAGGCTACCTCTGAATCTGGGTAAATATGGTCCTTGCACATCAAATAGCTGCTGACAATTAAGAGCAGAGAAGCCTAGGAGTATGGAGGTTTCCTGATTAGCTGGGAAATACTCTGAAAATTATTTTGAAATGGAGAAGATAAACGAGGGTTCTTGTTGATCTTCTGTCTTTGCACCATTTAGGCGGTGTGAAGACAAGACATTTAAGACAACCAGCAAAATAAGGCTGCCATCACCTGCCCGTAGCAGCAGATATTGCTGCTTCTAACAGAGTATTTCTCATCATCTATTCTCAGGAGAAATGGGATAACAGCTCTTCTGTTTGGTTTCCTCTTAAGTACTTTGTGTGTACTGCAACAAGAAGTCAACCTTAATCTGTATGTGTTAGGACCACTGTTTACTTCTTAATTGTCTTTGCTGAACGATTAAATCTGAATGTGGGAAAATATTTGAAAATTTTACCTGCACAATCTCTTAAAAAAATCAGTTGCTGACTTCAGAAATATCCCATTTATGAGATTTTTTTTTTTTTCCCTTTTGCATATTGATAAAAAGTCCATGGAGAATGGCTACCAGCAGAATTGGTGCATCTTATTACTGTGGAGTCCAGCAAGATTAATGCTTGCCGCACCTCTGTTGTGGGAAGTCTCTTACCTGAAATAAGCAGTGTTTCAGTACTTCAGTGCTCTTCTTGGGATCTGCTAACTGACCCATGTCTGTCCTGTAATACTTGAAAGTTAGAATGTGACACCGGTGTTCAGCGTGAGAGTATCACTGGGATTTTCAGAAGTGCCTAATTTATTCAGAAGCCATTTGGAAATTTTTGAAAATATGAAGCAGATACTTAGATTTTATGAAACGTAAGTCACATATTCTCTTCTCCAAAGGCAGAGAGGAGATCTGACTGAAGGATGCTAATCGTACTTTGTCAGTGTAACTAGACTTACAGGTGAGGATGCATTCTCTGAATAACAAGCGAGAGGCACCTCATGGTATTTCTAAATAAATGTGAAAAGATCATCCATAGAAATATTTTGGCATTTGAATGTCTACTGGGAAAAGTTGACGTTTCGACAGAGAGGGAGTATGTTCTCTGATACTAGTCCTTCAGTGGTATCTTTAATCTCTAATTTAACCACCATTAACTTTAGTCTAAGACAGTCAATGATTAATATTGTATTGATTTGGTACTTTTTTTTTTGTTAGTTATTTGGCTTCAGATACTGCCACATCAATATGCTGAGCTATAATCTAAGTATAATGAGGAGAGGATGTTTTTTATTGAACGTGAAAACTCCATGTTCTGCAGTCAAGTATTTTTATGGGAGGCATTAGAGTCTGAGATTTGGAATGACCTGAACATTAGTGCTATTTCCACTTTGAGTTTTAGTTCAGGTTTTCAGGCTTAGTGCCAAACTGTGGTGATGCAAAGGTAAAAAGATAACAGGCCATCTTTGTTTTCTAGACTTGTGAGAGACTGGACAATAAGCCTATGAATTTATTTTCCTTCTGTCTGTTTTTGCAGAGTCTAAAACTGCACAAAAGTGCTTGTGGAACAGCGTTATCGGTGGGCTGACCAGCAGCCTCAAGGAAAGGCCAAAGCCGACCATTGTCAGTGACCTTAGACCTCCTGAAGAAATTCCAGCGGATGAACTACCGGCAGCGGACAGTTGTGAGGCGTTGGTGAAAACAACTTTCAGGTCTGATGGATACGAGTTTTCTTTGTTTATCCGTGAGAAGGTATCTTTTTAAGATTAAGTCTGCAGTGTGGGTTCGATGGGAGAAATGGATACTGAAAGATTCTGCAATGCCACACGTCTTTGTACTGAACAAGAGTGAAAAAAGAGGTCCATAAATAAGACTGAACTTGTCTTTCCCTTCTCAGACTTCATTAGCCTTCTTCAAAGATTATGGACTAGACAGATATAAATACTGTAACTAGTCCAAATGGTCGACACAGGCAGTTCATTATATGAAGACGTCTTTGAAGGTTGATATTCATAGATTCATAGATTCATAGATTCATAGATTTCTAGGTTGGAAAAGACCTTAGAGATCATCGAGTCCAACCATCCCTAATCCCCATTAAACCATATCCTCAAGTAGATCATCCACGCTATTCTTAAACACATCCAGGGATGGGGACTCAACCACCTCCCTGGGCAGCCTATTCCAGTGGCTGACAACCCTTTCAGAAAAGAAATACTTCCTAACATCCAACCCGAATCTCCCCTGACTAAGCTTATGCCCATTTCCTCTTGTTCTATCACCCATCACTAATGTAAAGAGTCCTTCCCCCACCTCCCCACCATCTTTTCTCAAGTATTTGTAGGCCGTAATCAGGTCTCCCCTCAGCCTCCTCTTCTCCAGGCTAAACAGCCCCAACTCCCTCAGCCGCTCCTCATAAGTTTTATTTTCCAGCCCCTTGACCAGTTTAGTCGCCCTTCTTTGGACTCGCTCCAGGAGCTCAATATCTCTCTTAAAGCGAGGGGCCCAAAACTGGACACAATATTCCAGGTGCGGCCTCACCAGTGCCGAGTACAGGGGCAGGATCACTTCCCTGCTCCTGCTGGTCACACTATTCTTGATACACGCCAGCATCCCATTGGCCTTTTTGGCCACCTGGGCACACTGCTGGCTCATATCAAGCCGGTAGTCAACCAAGACCCCCAGGTCCTTCTCCGCCAGGCAGCTCTCCAGCCACTCTTCCCCGAGCCTATAGCGATGCTTGGGGTTTTTACACGCCAAGTGAAGGACTCTGCACTTGGCCTTATTAAAGCTCATGCCATTGGCCGCAGCCCAACGATCCAGTCTGTTCAAATCCCTCTGAAGGGCCTCCCTACCCTCGAGCAGATCGACACAGCCTCCCAGCTTGGTGTCGTCCGCAAATTTACTGAGGGTACATTCAATTCCCTCATCCAGGTCATTGATAAAGATGTTAAACAGAACTGGACCCAGCACTGAGCCCTGGGGAACCCCACTGGTGACCGGCCTCCAGCCGGATTTAGCCCCATTTACCACCACTCTTTGAGCCCGGCCATCCAGCCAGTTTTTAACCCAAAGGAGGGTGTGCCTATCCAGGCCAGCAGTTGTCAGTTTCTCAACCAGAACACTATGAGAAACTGTATCAAAGGCTTTACTGAGGTCTAGGAAAACTACATCCACAGCCCTTCCCTCGTCAACTAGGCGGGTCACCCTGTCATAGAAGGTGATGAGGTTTGATTGGCAAGACCTGCCTTTCATAAACCCATGTTGACTGGGCCTGATCACCCGGTTAACCTGTATGTGCTCATTAATAGCACTCAAGATAACCTGTTCCATGACTTTGCCCGTCACCGAGGTCAAACTGACAGGCCTGTAGTTCCCCGGATCCTCCTTCCGCCCTTTTTTGTAAATGGGAGTAACATCCGCCAGCCTCCAGTCCAGCGGAACTTCCCCAGTGAGCCAAGACTGTCCAAAGATAATGGACAGGGGTTTGGCAATGACATCCGCCAGCTCTCTCAGGACTCTCGGGTGGATACCATCAGGCCCCATAGACTTGTGGGCATCCAGCCGAAGGAGCAGATCCTTGACCCGTTCCTCTTGGATCACAGGAGCTTCGATTTGCTCTCCCTCCCTGCTCTCAGACACCGAAGGCCAGCTCACCTGGGAACTGCTGACCTTATTATTAAAGACTGAGGCAAAGAAGGCATTAAGGACCTCAGCCTTGTCCTCATCCCTAGTGACTAACGTACCCCCTGAGTCCAGTAGGGGCTGGAGGTGATCTTTAGCCCTCCTTTTGTTATTAATATATTTATAGAAAGACTTTTTGTTGTCCCTTACGGAGCAGGCTAGTCTAAGTTCCAATTGGGCTTTTGCCCCCCTGATTATCTCCCTACATGTCCTAACTTCCTCCCTGTATTGATTCCTGGATGCCTGCCCATTCTTCCAAGACTTATAGACATCCCTTTTTCTTTTGAGATGTTCCCAAATCTCCTTTGTCATCCAAGCTGGTTTTCTACCCCGGCGGCTCGACTTCCGGCACACAGGGACAGCTCGCTCCTGTGCCTCCAGAATTTCCTTTTTGAATAGTAACCAACCCTCCTGCGCCCCCTTACCCTTGAGAGCTATCTCCCATTGGACTTTGTTAATCAGACTTCTAAACAGCCCAAAGTCAGCTCTCCCAAAGTCCAGCTTGGCCGTTTTAGTGTTCCCCCTTCTAACTTCCCCTAGAATTGAGAGTTCTATTATCTCGTGGTCACTATGCCCCAGGCGTCCTCCAACCTTCACATCTCCCACAAGACCTTCTCTGTTCACAAACAGCAGGTCTAGGGGAGCACCTTCTCTAGTCGGTTCACTGACCAGTTGTGATAGGAAGTTGTCCTCCACACTCTGCAGAAACCGCCTAGACTGTTTCCTGACTGCCATGTTATACTTCCAACAAACATCAGGTAGGTTAAAGTCACCCATAAGGACAAGGGCTAGTGAGCGCGAGACTTCCCCCAGTTGTTTAAAGAATAGCTCATCAGTTTCACTGTCCTGACAGGGTGGCCTGTAGCAGATTCCCACTATAATATCCGCCTTCACAGGCCCCCCTTTGATTTTCACCCACAGACATTCTACTAGGTCATCCCCAACATTTAACTCTAAACAGTTTAGACCTTCCCTTACATACAGGGCAACCCCACCACCCCTTCTACCTCTCCTATCCCTCCTGAAGAGTTTGTAGCCATCCATGGTAGCACTCCAGTTATACGAGTCATCCCACCATGTTTCAGTGATGGCAACTATATCATAGTTTCCCCGGATAACAAGAGCTTCCAGTTCCTCTTGTTTATTGCCCATACTGCGTGCGTTCGTATAGAAGCACGTAAGTTGGGCTTTCGACCCCACTGCACCCCTAGGGGGGGAAGTTTTATTACCTGAGCTGTTATTTTTGGGATTCTCTTTTACCTCTGGGCAACTTGTGTGTTGCTCCTGACTACACATATCACCCCCTACTATCACTGAGGCAGCATTGTTTCATTTGAAAGTGGTTTAGTGATGAAGACGTACACTTAGGTCAGATGATGTGCTTTATTGATGCAAGGGAGAGCTAAACCTTTTTATGTTGCTATAATGTCTTGAGAACTGTCTAGCATTAGTTTCTTTTGTCAAGGAGAAGGATTCTGGCTAGAGGCTTGCGAGCAATCGATTGCTGCTTTTGTAAAGTGCGTGAGATATCTAGTGCTGGGTTTTCCTCTCTTCTGTTGGACATACAGTTGTCAGATGTTTCTTGGAGACATGTTTTCTGAAAATAGTTTTCTCAAAATGAGGTAAAATAGAGAAGCCGTGTGCATGCAATGGATCTTTGACCAAAATGTGAAAATTAGTGTGCCCAGCAAAAACGGAGTGAGTGGCAGAATTGATTTTTCCAAGTGTTTTTTGAGCTTTTTTTGTTCGTTGAAAAATGATGCTCTACTTTTCTTTTCTATGTGCAAGCATAAAATGGCTTTTGCTTTGGATAAATGACTACAGTGATTTTGATTATTCTTCAGTCTGTCCAACTTATTTCAGTCTTCCTATAATCATTGTTTTCAAGGTATTTATTTAAGTCATTCTATTAGGTAGTAATTTAAGATATCTTATTTATACTGCTTGACATTTAAAAACATGTTATTGAAAAGTGAGTTTATTCATAGATTTCTAGGTTGGAAAAGACCTTAGAGATCATCCAGTCCAACTGAACTGTATAAGATTGTCAGTCTATATAAATTAATCCCATAATTCTATAGCACATTTTCATTCTTTAGTATTTCCATTGAAATTATTCAGGAGAAGCTTCAGAACCTGAATCGTCCTTTTGTGATGATCCGTGGTATTTAATGCTTTTGAACACTTTGTGTCTCTGAGATTTAAAATATATAATTTCAAGAGATCTCTCTCTTTTTCAGCTTTCACTTCTCAGATTCTAGGTAGCAGCATCCTTACATTGCCATCGTCAAGATAATTTCAGCCATTTTACATGACAAAAGAATGTCACAGCGTTTCAAATGACAGGATTGGATTAGGTGAGCAGGGGTGACTCTTGGAAGAAGTGAGCTTGTATATAGCATAATAAGGATTGATGAGTTGGAAAATGTAATTTAGCAAAATAGTTTGGCTAACGCAGTTTAAATGGCTTAACAAGGATTAGAGAATCTTTGTGTTTCATCAGTACAGAAATTACTGTATAATGTGGCATTTTTGGGGGGCTTTTATGGATGGAAATCCAAACAACTTGTTGGTACAAAGTAAATTGTTACTGTCTAGTTTTATAAAAAAAGGAAGCCCCATGTGTGTTTAAGAGCTATGCAGAGGAGGGGAAGATAAGAGAGTACCTCACAATTGTGGTCTAAAGACATGAGAAAATAAAAACACTGCGATGTTTTTATTCAGTTTGGGATCTTGTTGAAATTATGGTGTAAAGTGGGGTAGAAGGCAGTAGTGTCTTTTGCATGATGGGTCGCGTGTTTGATTCATCAGGGTCTTCTGTGGGTAGGATCTTCAAGTGCTTCCTTGACAGAGTTTGAGTGGCGTGTCGGTGATTGCTGGCAAGCATGGGCTTTCCTTGTTTCGTGTTTACTAGACGCTATTGAAAGATCTTGCTACCCTGTTGCCTTTGGGCAATGAAATGCGCTTCACAAGTTGCCCAGTCCACCGTGTCTTAGTTAGGAATCTGGTGGCTGAATCTAAGGGCTTATCATAGAATCATAGAACGGTTAGAGTTGGAAGGGACCTCAAAGATCATCTAGTTCCAACCCCCCTGCCACGGGCAGGGACATCCTCCACTACACCAGGTTGCTCAACATCTCATCCAACCCGGCCTTGAACACTTCCAGGGATGGGGCATCTACAACTTCTTTGGGCAACCTGTTCCAGTGTTGCTCACCAACATAGGCTGCGGCTCCACAGCAGGTTGTTGCATCTTCTGCAGCCAGGAGGAAATGGCCCACCTTTTGTAGGAAGGGCCTAAACCTTACTTAATTACGTAATTACAAATTCACACCAGCTGGATGCATATCCATATTCCAGTGCCTCACTACCCTCTGAGTGAAAAATTTCTTCCTTATATCCAATCTAAATCTGCCCTCTTTCAATTTAAAGCCGTTACTCCTTGTCCTATCACTACACATTTTTGTAAAAAGTCCCTCTCCAGCTTTCCTGTAGGCCCCCTTTAAGTGCTGGAAGGCTGCAATAAGATCACCCCAGAGCCTTCTCTTCTCCAGGCTGAACAACCCCAACTCTCTCAGCCTGTCTTCGTAGGAGAGGTGCTCCAGCCTGCGGGTCATCTTCGTGGCCCTCCTCTGGACTCGCTCCAGCAGCTACATGTCCTTCTTATGTTGAGGACTCCAGAGCTGAATGCAATATTCCAGGTAAAGGCTTTGTTTCAGTCTCTTGCAAGCTCTGCAGTCTCAGCAATCTCTGCTTACGGTCTTTAGAAGAGAAAGTTTAGGTGAACGTCTGACTTTGTGATTTAAAGCTTTCCTGGAGGTGAAGCATTCAGTAATTGTGCATTTATTCACTAATGCCCGTGTTCATGGGGCATTAGTCCACAGGGACAGACGCAGCTGTGGTGGGAATGGCAGAAGGGTGCCCTGGACAGTCCGATCACCTCTCCCTCATCGTGTTACGGGAGATGTGCCGCAGTGGGGAAATATGAGAAAATGAGTGAATGGAAGAACAGGATTTAGCTTCTTGGATTGCCATAAATCTGATCCTGTCCCTTACCTGAAATTAAGGGTTATCTTTGGGCAGGTGAATGAACTCAATAATATCTTGATTTTTCTGTCTTGTAAAATGGGGATAATATATTTTATCCGTCCCTGCAAAAGGCTTTAAGATATCTGAATGAAAAGTGCTACTGAAACACCGGATATTATTTTTAGAGCACCCTGGTGCCTGACTATGCCAGTTGCAAATATTCACTCCTCTTGCTTCAATAAAAATTAGTGAAGATGGGGTCAGAAACTCAGGCCATTTCTTCGGACACAGATCTGGGACTAGTAGTGCCCTTTCTCCTGTGGAATAGCATCTTCTGAAGACAGACAGGGGAAATAGAATTCGTTGCTTAATTTCTGTTTTCTTGTTGATCTTCTTTTCTTTTGCATTGATTAAAACTAACACTCTCTAAGAAGAGGTCAGAATTGTTATTTTGTTTCAGTTTTGAACTTCTGAGTCTCCTAGGTTTAAACTGTAAGAGTAGTGCCTGTATGGCACAGCTGCTTACCATATGTGTTGGGGGGAGGAACATGTGATTGTGAGGAATATGATGACATCCGAACCGATAAAACATTCATCCCAAGGTGAATGGGTGTATCTGTTATATATTTAGGCATTCTCTTTTACTGGCAGACTTAGAGCAATTGAAAAGCATAAAACCATAAAAAGAGGAGGAAAGATCACAAGGGTTTGTGAGGGAGACTGACAGAAATGGAGGAGAGGGCTTATCACAAGCTACAATGATGAAAACGGTGGGAGGTATATAGATGAAGTGGAATCGCTTTGAAATTCTCCTTCTTACACACACGTTATAGTAAGAATGACTGTTTTCCAAAGACTTTTTTATTGCCAGGAATATCTGGTTTGCTATTGATTGCCTTTCACTCCCTTAAAAACACCCCGTCTTTGTTCTTAATTTGTGTTTCTAGGCCCCATCCTGTGTCTCGCTATCAGAATCCAAAGCACTTCTAAAATTGGCAGCAAGCTGACACGATACTGATGTAGATCAGCACAGCATATCCTAACAGCCCAGCCTAAGATAATCCTATGACTTTGACGTATCATAATAGACCATTGTTAGATAAACTTATATCTTTGCCATATGTAAAGAGCTCAGCATAAAACAAACCTATGCCTTTGGTGCTTCTTCCCTCAGAGTGAAGCTTCTCCCTAGACTGAAAGGAAGCAAGCCCTGTTTGGACCCTTCAAATAGTGCATCAGTGTAGAAGTGTCCTTCTGAGGCTCCTCAGAGCATGCACGTTTGGGCTTTGGAAGGAAGCACATGAAAATTTTCCGTGAGAAGTGGAACTGAATAGTTTCCTTTCCCCTTTCAAGCCTTTCTCCTGTGGCATCATCATCTGCTGCTCCAGTAATGCTGAGCCTATTCTGGTCAGCCTCTGTTGTGCACATCATGCCTGAAGTAGTAGACAGGTTTTTTTATCCCCTTGAATTCCTAATCCTTTGGGAACGTAATACATCTAGATATTCGAAATATGAGAGATCTTTCGAGATTCCAGTAGTATTTTTTCACTTGGCAGTGTTATGTGGGGCAATGTTTGGCTTGCATGAACTGATTTTAAAGAGAAAAGAACCAAGCCTAGTTTTGGAATGTGACTGCTGCAGACTATAAAATGCAGCCACTCCCTTATTGCTTCTGGTTCACCGCTGTTAGAGCAGTGTATGGCAATACTCATGTCTCCCACCGCGTGTTGATGAGGCCTTTTTCTGCGCAGCTCCGTGAGAAGAAATGCTGCTGCCAAGAGTGTGCTGTGCGACGGAGCACAGGACAGAGAGGTGCAAGCTAACAAGGTGCAGCGCATCTGCTGCTGTGTCTTTTGGGCCAGTTTCAACACCTGTGGAGCTGCTTACGCTCAGGAGCAACCTTTTGTGCATATGTTCTGCCTTTCTGCAGTCCCTTCATTGCCACAGTAATGTTGCTTTCAACTCTGAGGCCAGACCTGGGTGCTCTTCCTTGAGGAGTAACATGCTCGAGTGCCTCCTGGGAACATGGCCTGGCTCTCCTGTGTTGAATGTAGGTTGCACCTGTGAATTGCGGTGTTTGCTAAAGAGATACTGGGAAGGTGTCAGACCCTGTCTGTTTCAAGAGCTTATCCAGACTGCCCAATTCTGCTTGAAGTTGTGTCAGTTGCTGGTGCTTGTGTCTGAAGTAAGTAGGAGTTAGGTCAAATTTGCAACTAATAAAGATGCATACTGCAAAGCCCTGTGAAATCCTAAATTGGTCATTTCTGCTTTTTGGGGCATTAGTTAATGAAAACGCACAGAAGGCTGTAGTCAGTGAGAAGAATGCAATGTTGAGGAATGCAAATTGCCTTCTAATGGGGAGCGAACGGATCCCCTTTTTCTCTCCAACCGCTGAAGAAGGGCAGTTTTCACCTGGGGCTACCCTGCTCCAGAAAGTGACTGGTTGGAAAGAGGTGCCCAAGTGTAGCAACCCTCCTGCCTGTGTGTTTTGAGAACTTTCTTTTCCACCTCGTTGCTTCTCGGTCTGTTAGTAATTTAGCTGCAGCTCCTCTGCGAATGAATGAGTGATATTTCGTTCTAGCTCACGTTGCCATGGTGCTGAATGGGGTTTCCTACTCTCTCTGTGAGCATAATAAAGCTAGGCAAGTGTTAGAAGAGATCTGGAAGGACATGAAAATACATGAGTATTTTTTCCACGAGCAATGGACTAGTTTGGATTTTTTTGCTCTAAAGAGGAGAGAGATGATGTAGCAGATAAAAAGAACAAAAAATCAATCAAATAAACCCCTCTAAACCCTATCAAACCAAACTGAAAAGCCCCAGTGTTTTTGCTTGTGCACAGAGCAAACTTGATACAAAGTCCTTGAGGCGCCCAAGAGTGTCAGTTTAGTGTGTGCCCTAGTTTGCTGGAAATCCTGGGTTCCAGAAAGCTTTGATGAATACCTGCCAGTGCTCTCCATGGCTCCACGTGGGGGCAAACCAAGTAGTGCTGTTGACTGGAAGCCAAGGTGTAAAAAAGCAGACACCGTGGCCTGCTCCCTGCTGGCTGTGAGGTTAAAGACCTCAGAGGGTGAGGGTCTTCTTCAGGAGGCGGGTAGCTTCAGCAATGGGGGTGTGTTTTTCTTCTTCAAATGAGTCAAGTTCAGCTAAAGGATGAGAATTTGGCAACTAGTGAAGCATGTACATGGCCAAATTGCCAAGATGCTGGTCCAACAGGATGAGGCTCCTCATTGCTGAAGTTGAAATGCTGAGCCAGGTCCTTGTGACCTGCCTTGATCATCAATCTGGTAATGTGATGTCATACATTGATTTCCCCCCTTTTGAGACTTCTATTCTTTCTGAATGTCTCTAAGTCTCCAAGTTACATTTCCAGTTCTTTTTGTTTTATTTCTTTGGTAAAAGGGTTGTCATCTCCTTTCTTTACGGTGAGAATCCTTTCCTTATTTTTCCTTTTCCAAATGGTCTTCAAGGTATCTGTCCATATGGGGAAACATTGTAGCATACAGCAACTGGTTGAAATGATGGTTTCAAAAATAGATGGGGAGCTGGTACTCTCAATAGGCAAGAAGTGGAAACTTCCACAGATATTTCTCCAGCTAAACAAAAGGAAGTAGCATTCATAATGTTCCTGGCAAGGTTTTCCCAGGAAATGCTTTCAGACTGATCCTATTTTTGGAAAAGCATGGTCGATCCTACTCTCTGGAAAAGAAACAAAAAGGTGCAACTTTTCATTTCACAAGGCGATTATGCAACAGTCCAGTCAAGTGCAGATTAACGGCAGAGACAAATGAAGTCTGGGATGGTTTCAGTCCAGGTGTGTCAGGTTCGTGGCTGAGGTTGAAAATGAGAAAAATCGAGTTAAAGTTTCTTCCGTTGGCGCTGTTCTGCTGCTAAACGTACATTGTAATACCCTAGAAAGTTCAAAAGACTTGTCCGAGAGCGCAAGCAAATTTAGTGTGAGAGAAAAAAATTTAAAAAACGTATATCAATGCACTCAGACCGTGCTCTCTCTTTAACCTTTGTAATGATTCAGTTCTGGTTATTTAAATCAGTATTTACTAGAGACTGTACTCTTTAATAGTTAAGATTCTCCGTGGAAATCAGAGGAAGAGATTGTTTTTGAAAGAACTGTAAAAGAATAGTGCTTGTGATAAATGCGTGAGTCCCAAACAGAACTCCAGTTAAAGTTTACAATTTATTAGGTGAATCATAGAATCATAGAATGGTTAGGGTTGGAAGGGACCTTCAAAGGTCATCTAGTCCAACCGCCCTGCAAGGAACAGGGATATCTCCAACGAGATCAGGTTGCTCAGGGCCTCATCCAACCTGGCCTTGAACGTCTCCAGGGATGGAGCATCCATCACCTCTCTGGGCAACCTGTTCCAGTGTTCTACAACTCTCATGGTAAAAATTTTTTCCTAATATCCAACCTGAATCTACCTCCCTTTATTTTAAAACCATTACCCTTGTCCTATCACAACAGGCCCTCCTGAACAGCCTCTCCCCATCTTTCCTGTAGGCCCCCTTGAGGTACTGGAAGACCGCTATCAGGTCACCCCGGAGCCTCCTCTTCTCCAGGCTGAACAGCCCCAACTCTTTCAGCCTGTCCTCATAGGAAAGGTGCTCCAGCCCTCTTATCATCTTCGTGGCCCTCCTCTGGACCCTCTCCAACTGGTCCATGTCCTTCTTATGTTGGGGGCTCCAGAACTGGACGCAGTACTCCAAGTGAGGTCTCACGAGGGCAGAGTAGAGGGGGAGAATCACCTCTCTCGACCTGCTGGCCACGCTCTTCTTGATGCAGCTCAGGATGCGGTTGGCCTTCTGGGCCTCAAGAGCACATTGCCGGCTCATATTGAGCTTCTCGTCCACCAGTACTCCCAAGTCCTTCTCCTCAGGGCTGCTCTCGATCCATTCTCCGCCCAGTCTGTATTTGTGCGTGGGATTGCCACGACCCAGATGTAGGACCTTGCATTTGGCCTGGTTGAACTTCATGAGGTTGACACGGGCCCACCTCTCCAGCCTGTCGAGGTCCCTCTGGATGGCATCCCTCCCTTCCAGCGTGTCGACAGCACCACACAGCTTGGTGTCATCGGCGAACTTGCTGAGGGTGCACTCCATGCCACTGTCCACGTCACCGACAAAGATGTTGAAGAGGGCTGGGCCCAAATAGAGGCAAGCAAACAGCGCTGGGTGCGCCAGGAGTCTCTGCTCCACCAAGACACACACCGTATAGTTCCTATTTCTGGTTTATATTTCTTTTACTAATACTTATTCTTAATTATTTCCGAGAAAAGGTGGTCTTATTACAATGAGTTCCGAGAAGTCATCTCCATAGTCTCCACCCCTAACCCCCCCCAGAGTTGCTCGTGCGCAGTGTCTCCTGGTGGTCGTGAGTAGGGGTCTCAGGGATGAAGGCTGTATGTCTTCCTCGTGATGACTTTTTCACCTCCCCAGAAAGCTAGCGCAGTCATCATGACTCTGCTCTGCGAAGTCATCAGGACTGTCCTTGTTCTCCATCGTGGCTCCTGCTTATCTTACACAAGGGTTATGCAATTTACAGATATATAGCTTGAGCAAGCTAACTCAAAAGTGGTTAAGCGAGATTAGAGGTTAAGCGCACACAGGCCCCTGGGCCCCTCTTGTCTAACACCTTGCAATTGGCAGCAAAGCAAAAACGTTAGGTGGCTTTTGCAAGAAGCGAGAACTATATACATACCATTCTGCTTCCTCTAGCGCTGCGGTTATACAAGAACCAACAGAATGGTTAAAGGTTACATATACAGAGAAGGTCATATTTGACTATGCGGCCCTAGCACTGTTTTATATTGACACGTATCAGGTGAACACATTTCACAGTTGGGGCTCGTGGTTAGCAGCATCATGAGGCATTTCGCAGGTTTACCTTTTGGCATTTCACAGAGATCTTAAACTAAGACAGTCACTTCTCTTGAATAGGCACACCCTACTCCTCGCCACCTATTTGCACATCCATTGTCCCATATTGACACGAATCAAATGAATACTTTTTACAGTGCTGAAAGAAAATCTTGTCAGTAAAACACTACCCAGAGGCTCAAATTTTAAAAATAAAGCAGATAATTACATATTGTTCCACAGCTCCACAGAAGTGCCATTACATAGTAAATGTAATAAGTAAAATATTAGAATTTGCCAATCAAATAGAAACCACCATCTCTCAGGAACTAGCTAAGATATATATTAGTTATTGTTTAAATATTAAATACTAACCAATTATTGTTTAAATACTAACTGTTACATCAACTGTTGTATGGATTATTGCTGTAAATGTTAGAAGTTGTAAAGTGCTAGTCCCTGCTGTAAAATACTAGCTGCCCAGGAGGAGGCTGGTGAGAAAAGACCGATAAGACGGACACCAGCAAGGCTGTGACTACTGTCTCACACCTCTGCAGGGAAGAAGGGATACACAGAAACTCACCCATGTAGGAAAGATAAGGACTAATAAAAACTAACATTTGTCTTCAGATAGTGACAGGTAACGCGATCAGATGCCCACTCAAGGACTTTGAGGTGTGGACCTCAAACCACTTTGGCTCTGCAAGCTCAGCAAAATCAGGGATTTTAGGGAAGAGGTGAAAAGTGCACAGTGAGGAAGACCTCCGGCCTTCATCCTGAAGACCCCTGCCCACGTGAGGAAGACCTCCGGCCTTCATCCTGAAGACCCCTGCCCACGACCACCAGGAGGCGTGTCGAGGAGGAGCCTGAGGCGGATCCTGAGGCGGGGACTATGGAAATGATTTCCTGGGAGAGACTGACCTTTTTGGGGGGGGGGTTATGAATGTGTCTGTATAAATACAAGAGAACTGCCACGGCGGGTGTGCGTCTTGGTGGAGCGGAGACTCCCGGCGCAGCCAGCGCTGTTTGCTTGCTTGCCCTAAATAAATTTTAACTATTAATTTTACAGTTATTGGCTGTTGAGAATCATTTCTCGCCAAACTATTGAAAGTAACCTATAACAGTAAATATAATGTAAGGAACCCAGGATAAGCTGCAAGGAACAATCCAGCTTTGGCAGGTGAAGGATTTATTAGTTTTAATCTGTAACTTACTGTTCAGTGTAATTTCAAAAAAGGAAAAGGTATGAAGTACTGGCCATTATCTCCTGCAGGATGAGATCTCCTGCAAAAGATGCTTAGGAGGGTTTAAATCTTGTACTCAGTTCATGGAGGAAAGTGCAGTCTGGCATCACTCTTGCTGCTCTGGATTTTGCTTTGTAGAGGCATCTCAGTGACATTGCTGAGTAAGTGTAGCTTATTGCTTCTCCAAATGGACTGTTAGATATTTTTATTTTCTGCTGGAAATTTTCTTTCCCGCTAAGGCAATAAAATGTTGGACTGACAACATCAGCCTGTTCTAAGAAAACTAGCTGGTTGACATAATTTATGGGGTTTTTTTAACAGCTTGCCCTGCGTGTGTGTGTGAGAAAGAAAGGAAGGTGAGAGTTGCTGCAAAATGGAAGCTCTTGGGAAGCTCTCTGAACCAAGATCCGATATTTTCTCCTCACAGGAGATTCCAGAGGTTTTGACCTCTTCTTTAGACTCTTGGTATCCTGTGTAGCAGCCCCAGACTTCTCCAGGGAAGCTACCCAATAGGATTTTTCAGCTTAAGGGGAAGCTGTCTGCTCCAGGATCTGACCAAGTCCCCCACGAGGTAGATGTCAAGAATTTTTACCTGTTCTTTAGACTCTTGGTATCCTGTGTAGCAGCCCCAGACTCCTCCAGGGAAGGTTCCAAACAAGATTTTTCAGCTTTAGACGAAGCTGTCTGCTCCAGGATCCAGCTGAGACTCGTCCCATGCAGATCCCAGAGTTTTTGACCTCTTCCTTAGAATCTTGGTATCCGGGTAGCAGCCCCAGACTTCTCCAGGGAAGGTTCCAAACAAGATTTTTCAGCTTTAGAAGATTCTCTCTGCTCCAGGATCCAACTGAGCCTCCTCCTAGGCAGATCCCAGAGTTTCTGACAACTTCTTTAGGCTCTTAGTATCCCTGGTATCAGCAACAGATTCCTCCAGGGAAGCTTCCTTATATAATATTTCTGCTTTAGTGGAATCTGTCTCGTGCAGGATCCAACCTGAGACTCCTCCCAGGCAGATCCCAGTGGTTTTGACCTGTTCTTTAGACTCTTGGTATCCTGTGTAGCAGCCCCAGACTCCTCCAGGGAAGGTTCCAAACAAGATTTTTCAGCTTTAGACGAAGCTGTCTGCTCCAGGATCCACCAGAGAATCCTCACAGGCAGATCCCAGAGTTTTTGACCTCTTCTTCAGGCTTTTTCTGTCCTGGTTATCAGCCCATGACTTCTCCAGGAAAGGTACTTTGTACGATTTATCAGCTTTAGGCGAAGCTTCTCTGCTCCAGAATCCAACGGGGACTCCTCCTGGGCAGACCCCAGAGTTTTGACCTCTTTCCTTAGAGTCCTGGTATCCTAGTGTAGCAGAAGCCAGGACTTCTCCAGGGAAGCTACCACGATAGGATTTTTTCAGCTTTAGGGGAAGCTCTCTGATCCAGGATCCCGACCGATTCTCCTCACAGGCAAATGCCAGATGTTTCTGACCTCTTCTTTAGACTCTTGGTAGTCCTGTGATAGCAGCCCAGGACTCCTCCAGGGAAGCTACCCAAACAGGATTTTTCAGCTTTAGAGCGAAGCTGTCTCTCAGAATCCACGCCGATACTTTCTCTCACGGGCAGATGCCAGAGTTTTTGACCTCTTCCTTAGAATCTTGGTATCCGGGTAGCAGCCCCGGACTTCTCCAGGGAAGCTAACCGATAGATTTTTCAGCTTTAGGGGGAGCTCTCTGCTCCAGGATCTGACCGAGTCTCCTACGAGGCAGATTCCAGAGTTTTTGATCTCTTCTTTAGACCTTTGGTATCCTGGGTAGCAGCCCCAGACTCCTCCAGGGAAGCTACCAAACAAGATTTTTCTGCTTCAAGGGATGGTGATTGCTCCTGGATCTGCCGGAGTCTCCTACGAGGCAGTTTCCGGAGTCGTTGTCCTGTTCTTTAGACACTTGGTATCCTGGGTAGCAGCCCCAGACTGCTCCAGACAAAATACCGGATAGAATTTTTCAGCTTTAGATGAAGCTGTTTTCTCCAGGATCCACCTGAGTCTCCTTCAAGGCAGATGTCAGAGTTTTTGACCTCTTCTTAGGCTTTTTCTATCCTGGTTATCAGCCCATGACTTCTCCAGGAAAGGTACTTTGTACGATTTATCAGCTTTAGGCGAAGCTTTCTGCTCCAGAATCCAACGGGGACTCCTCCTGGGCAGATCCCAGAGTTTTTGACCTCTTCCTTAGAGTCCTGGTATCGCGGGTGACAGAAGCAGGCTTCCCAGGGAAGCTACCCGATAGGGTTTTTCAGCTTTAGGGGAAGCTCTCTGATCCAGGATCCCACCGAGACTCCTCCCAGGCAAATGCCAATGTTTCTGACCTCTTCTTTAGACTCTTGGTGTCCTGTGTAGCAGCCCCAGACTTCTCCAGGGAAGCTACCAAACAGGATTTTTCAGCTTTAGGGGAAGCTCTCTGAACCAAGATCCGATATTTTCTCCTCACAGGCAGATTCCAGAGTTTCTGACCTCTTCTTTGGAGTCTTGGTATCCGGGTAGCAGCCCCAGACTTCTCCAGGGAAGCTGCCCGATAGGATTTTTCAGCTTAAGGGGTAGATCTCTGATCCAGGATCTGACCGAGACTCCTCACAGGCAGATTCCAGAGGTTTTGACCTCTTCTTTAGACTCTTGGTATCCTGTGTAGCAGCCCCAGACTCCTCCAGGGAAGCTACCCGATAGGATTTTTCAGCTTTAGACGAAGCTGTCTGCTCCAGAATCCACCCGAGACTCCTCACGGCAGATCCAAAGTTTTTGACCTCTTCCTTATAATCTTGGTGTCCTGTGTAGCAGCCCCAGACTTCTCCAGGGAAGCTAACCGATAGATTTTTCAGCTTTAGGGGGAGCTCTCTGCTCCAGGATCTGACCGAGTCTCCTACGAGGCAGATTCCAGAGTTTTTGATCTCTTCTTTAGACCTTTGGTATCCTGGGTAGCAGCCCCAGACTCCTCCAGGGAAGCTACCAAACAAGATTTTTCTGCTTCAAGGGATGGTGATTGCTCCTGGATCCGACCGAGTCTCCTACGAGGCAGTTTCCGGAGTCGTTGTCCTGTTCTTTAGACACTTGATATCCTGGGTAGCAGCCCCAGACTGCTCCAGACAAAATACCGGATAGAATTTTTCAGCTTTAGATGAAGCTGTTTTCTCCAGGATCCACCTGAGTCTCCTTCAAGGCAGATGTCAGAGTTTTTGACCTCTTCTTTAGGCTTTTTCTATCCTGGTTATCAGCCCATGACTTCTCCAGGCAAGGTACTTTGTACGATTTATCAGCTTTAGGCGAATCTTTCTGTTCCACAATCCAACGGGGACTCCTCCTGGGCAGATCCCAGAGTTTTTGACCTCTTCCTTAGAGTCCTGGTATCTCGGGTGACAGAAGCAGACTTCCCAGGGAAGCTACCCGATAGGGTTTTTAGCTTTTGGGGAAGCTCTCTGATCCAGGATCCCACCGAGACTCCTCCCAGGCAAATCCCAATGTTTCTGACCTCTTCTTTAGACTCTTGGTGTCCTGTGTAGCAGCACCAGACTTCTCCAGGGAAGCTACCAAACAGGATTTTTCGGCTTCCTTATATTATATTTCTGCTTTAGTGGAATCTGTCTCGTCCAGGATCCAACTGAGACTCCTCCCAGGCAGATCCTAGTGGTTTTGACCTCTTCTTTACACTCTTGGTATCCTGTGTAGCAGCCCCAGACACTCCAGGGAAGCTACGAAACAAGATTGTTCAACTTTAGGCGAAGCTGTCTGCTCCAGGACCCGGCCGAGTCTCCTTCAAGGCAGATTCCAGAGTTTTGTCCTCTGCTTTAGACTCTTGGTATCCTGGTTATCAACTCTTGTCTGCTCCAGGGAAACTACCTCATAGGATTTTTCAGCTTTAGAGGAAGATGTCTCCTCCTGTATCCAACTGAGCCTCCTCCTAGACAGATCCCATCATTGTTGACCTCTTCTTTAGATTCTTGGAATCCTGGCTAGCAGCCCCCGTCTCCTCCAGGGAAGCTACCTTAGAGGATTTTTTTGATTTTGGAAAGCTGTCTGCTTCAGTATCCACTCGAGACTTGTCCCAGGCAGATCCCGGTGTTTTTGACCTCTACTTTAGACTCTTGATATCCTGGGTAGTAGCCCCAGACTCCTCCAGGAAAGCTACCTGAGAGGATTTTTCTGGTTTTAGGAAGCTGTCTGCTCCAGGATGCTCCCAAATCTTCTCTCAGGCAGATCGCAGAGTTTTAGACCTGTTCTTTAAACTCGTGCTATCCTGGGTAGCACACCAAGATGCCTCCAGCGAATTCCACCTCAGAGTATTTGTCTGGGTTTAGGAAGCTGTCTGCTCTAGGATGCACCTCAGGCTTCTCCCAGGCCGATCCCAGAGTTGTTGACCACTTCTTTAGACTCTTGGTATCTGGGATAGGAGAACCAGATTCCTCCTGGGAAGCTACCCGAGAGAATTTTTCAGCTTTAGCGGAAGCTATCTGCTGTATTATCCACTTGAGACTCCTCCAAAGCATTTCCTACTGTAATTTGATCTCTGCTTTAATATCCTAATATCCTAGGTAGCAGCCGCAGACTCCTCGAGCGAAGGTACCTCAGAGGATTTTTCTGCTTTGGGAGAAGCTCTGTAGTCTGTGATCCACTCGAGACTCCTCCCAGGCATTTCCCAGTGCCATTTGATCTCTTCTTAAGAGCTCTTGATTTCCTGGGGAGTAGCTCCAGACTCCTCCAGGGAAGCTACCCTGCAAGATGTTATTTTTTTTTGAAAGCTGCCTGCTCCACGATGCATCCGAGACTCTACTCAGGCAGATCCCCCAGTGTTTGACTTCTTCTACTCTGAATCTGGACATGCTTCTGAAGTAGATACTCACTAATCTTTTGAAGGGGAGCAATACCTGTTCATTTATTTCTGGATTTCTTTCGGCTCATTGTATTCCTTCTGAGAAATGCCTGATTCATTTCCTATTGAAAAACATGCTAAAACAGAAGAGCCTGACAACACATTACGCCATCAGATGAGAAGATCTATCTGGACCAATCGTCTGTCGCCTGAGTGGCCAACCATCAATGTCTAAAGTAGACTAGATGAGCAGGCCATGGTCAGAGCTTGTCAGGCAGAACTCTAGGCACAACGTAGCAGAACTGGACTCTTCTGTCTTTCTCCCTTCACTCACCAGGAGGTGAATAACAAAGCTTGTTCAGCTGTGCTCTTTGACCAGGAGTTCAGGAAAAGAGCTCTGGTGCTGCCCTGCGCTTGTCTGGCACACGAGGAGAGCTGGGAAGTAGCAGCTCCAGACGGGGCAGCAAGCCTGGGGCCCTTCCCAGCACAGGCTGCTCTGCACAGGCACCAACCCCTGGGGAAACGCAGCCCAGGGAAGAGCAGAGCTCCCACTCCAACCTTGCCATGGGCGAGAGAGGCTGATAGAGCCAGGGCATGATGGCGCCTGGGAGAGAGGGGCAAGAGCAGCAGCAAGAAGCAGCCGAAAGGGCCCAGAGGAGCCCCGGCAAGGGGCCGTGTTTGATGCTGCAGAGGACAAGAAGCAACTCCCAGGGCCACCATGGGGCCCACCCTGGGAGTCTAAGAAGCTTCCTCCCCCCGGATGCAGGACATGAGGGCCACCTCCGTGGAGCAGGAGCAGCGGGCACCTGGCCCAAACGGGCCAAAGGAGCCCTGGCAAGGGGCCGTGCTCCTGTGCTGCAGAGGAAGGCAAAAAACCCCCGGGGACACTTGCTGGCCCAGCGTGGGGGAAAAAAAAGCCTTCCTCTTCCCGGATGCGGGGAACGAGAGGCTGTCTTCGTGGTGCATGAGCAGCAGGCGGTGACCCAGCCAAAAGGGATCAGAGGAGCCCTGACAAGTGGTCATGCTCAATGCTGCAGAGGAAGGCAAAAAACCCCCGGGGCCCAGGGCCAGTGTGCCCCGCGGGAAAATTCCTTCCTGATCCCAGCAGCAGTGGCGATCGGCTGTTCCCTGAGCATGGGAGCAAGACCTGCCTCCTCCTCCCACAGCCTGCTCACACCTCCCAGGAGGTGCCCAAGCCCTGTTCTCCCTCAACCTGGAGCCATCTCGAGGGCTTCCAAAAGTGTCCAAAGGCCCCTGGTCTGATCACTTAGGGCAAAAATCCTTCCCATGCCTGGCAGGACACCAGTGGGTGCTCCAAAGCCCTGGGACCTCTGACAACATCTCCACATCCCCCTTCTTACAGCTCTTGCCCCTGGATCTGTAGGTGAAGAGGATGGTGAGCTCTGCAGTGCTCCTCAAGAAGGCATTCCCTTGGTCTTCTTTGCTCTCCAGCTGAAAAAGCCTGATAGCCTCAGGTACCTCCGGGAGTAGTTAGTGCTTCTCTCCTCCAGCAGCCTTGTGCAGCTTCTGGTCTTCTTCTCTCAGACCTCTCCAAGTAATTCCACAAGCTCGTCCAGGACTTGCTCTCAGATGTCTTCAGGCTGCCCTTGGGCCAGCTCTGGCTGCTGGCGCAGGGGATGCTCCCTTTTGTAGTGCCCAGTGGCACTGTGACTGCTGCGTTGCCGGGTGCTGGTACTGTGACATGGGGGTGAACAGCCCCGCCCACCACAGCCCCGCCCACCTCCCCTCCCCCCAGCATCCTTCAGAGAAAGGCCTTTGGGATGCTGACCCCGAGGCAATCCTTGTGCCCCCAAGGATTGTCCCTGCCCTTGGTGGCCAGGCACTGGGCACAGCTGCTGGGCGTCCCTGATGTCTCGTCTGCTGCTTGGAACCCAAAGACAAACCTTGTGCTCTTCTTCTTCTATGAGGCCATGGCAGAAACCATCCCTGCAGCCCAGAGACCATCCCTAGTAGCCCTCCCCTCTCTGCGCCAGAGCTAATGTCCTGCGCAACGAGGAGGACCAGAGACCTCACCTGGCTGGACACAAACCCTTTTGGTGGGGTGTAAGGGAGGGTGATTTTGGCAGCCCCAGCCCGCAGGAAAGCCTAAGGGAACCAGAGCCGTAGGCTGGCATGGACGGTGCCAACAGACCACCGTGGAAATCACCCAGGCTGACGGTGTTCTTAAGTTTTATCAGAGGCAAATCTTTTTCCAAAGGAGCGTTCCTGAGTGAAAACCTTGCTATTTACTCAGTGACTTTAGCAATGGCATTAGAGAAAATGACATTTTAATGGCTTTTTTGAAGGGACGTGACTTTCGAACAGATAGAAAGGTTTGTATCTATCTTCTTTGAGATGCTTGAAAAGGAAAAGGGAGGAAAAGGAAAAGGAAAATCTGATCTTTGGATCAGATTCAAATCATTTACTGTCAGGTGAGACGGAAAAAAAAACAACATTGGAATTGTAACGAGATTTTTGTCTTCTCGTCTGACCCCTTCATGAAGCCAAGGTGTTGGCTGACTGAAGGGGAGCTGGCCACTGGAGGAGTCCTCTGCTCATGGCTCATTTGTACACACACGTCACAATGTTATTTGCACCACTTCAGCAGGAGTTTGACAGTTGAATACGCTTAGAAGTCAGACCCTTTTAGGGAAGAGTTTTGTGATGCCCAGGCTTAGACATTTAAGCTGGCTAAGGACCGATTTCCTTACTCTTCCTCTGCAGACAACAGGTAGCCATGGCTTCCTGCAGACAGTAACACTCAGATCCTAATTTAGCAGCCCCGTTGGCTGTTTGCAAGGTGTAAAACTGATTCTAGTTCTCACTTGGATCACGTGCTGTCCAGTAGATACATTGAATTTCATCCTTTTAAGTGGTCTGTTTGACTTGCTTTTATTTGTGATAGAAAATCTCTCTGGCCACCCAAGAAGGAGAGAGCCCTTCCTACAGCACTCATAGCAGGCTGGTCAAAATGGCGAGAGATAAGACAGCTGCCATTTTATCTACATTTACGACAAAGCTACTTGTGTGGACAACTGCTTAAAAAGATAATCCAGTAATTAAGCTCTGTTACTACAAACAATTCATTTTTTGAATTGGCATCTGGAAGTGGCGTCTGGGAGGGATCTGAAGGGGAAATGTTAGAAATGGGGACAATCCTCATTAGCAGGTCGCAAGGGAAACACAGAGCACTGAGCGAGCTGCTTACCGCAGCAACACCGATACCAGGGAGATGGGGACAGAAAGGCCTGGCTGTATTTATTTAGCACATGTAGCCCTGCCGGGGCTTCTCAGGTCTTCGAGTCTATAATTCAGGTTCTATTTTGCACAGCAGTTCCGCAAGAACTCCGTTAGTCTGTGCTCTGTCTGCTACCTGATGGAATAACCCTGAAAGTAAGCATGTACTAAATACCAGACCAGCCCTCAGCCACAATGAGTCACTTTTTCATAGCAAGTCATGGAGCCACCGCTGGCAAATTTCAGCCAGCAGAACGCTGTATGTCGGTATGGAGCTCGAAAAGAAAATATGCATTCGTAGAGTAGGGAGGGAATGAAATTCAGGCATTCAGACACATAGGCTGCTTTGCCCCTGATACAGGCTGAGTGTGCCACAGGCAGTCAGTTGTTGGAAAACAGACCCAGAATACAGGATCCGGAAAAGCTTTCCACCCGGAAAGACAGCATCTAGCAGCTGGCTCTGAATCCATGCCAGGTGCTGGAAGGTGGCTTTGCCAGTAGGCAAGAAAGTGTCATTGGAGGTGTAATTGCAAACAGCTGAAAAATGTATTAGTTTCTATCATTCCCCACCAGCAAACACACACAGTTTTCGTTTTGTCACACATTTGAAGGTCATTGCACTTCTCTTTTTCTGCACTCTTCCCTTTTGAGTTTTTTGATTACCACATCATTTGGGGATTAGGACAGGTTTCTGTTACCGTATAACTTGTGTTAGCTTCTTTTCACTTTGAAAATTATTAAAAGTGAAAGAAGTCATCGCCATAGGCGGCAGGAGGTGAAAACATCTACAGTGATTCTTATTTCTCTCTTCAGTGCCTCCTTGAGCTAGTTAAAGCCAGGATCGAAACACGAACGTGGCGTTAAAAAACAAGTTCTCCTCAGTAAAATGCCTACGCAGTTGCTAAAGTGCCAGCAAAATCAAAAGAGGAACATCCGCTGAGGGGAGTTTCTACATTGCATAAATCAGAAAGCCAGGGCTTGGGCCTAAAGCGATCCTGTTCCCCTTGTTCAGCCTGAACCCTGGCCACGGACACCCTCTGAATGCCATCCAGAAGTCTGAAATCTGAGCACAGAAATCTCATCTCCAGCCTGAACACGACGTGCAATAGTCCAGATCAGGTCAAGCTTACACAATTTAAACCAACCGAGATTTAAACCGCTGCTGAAAAGGGTTGGCAGATCTGCCTCCTTACTTCTCTCTTGCCTGCACCAACATTTGCACAGCTCATCCTGCTCATCCACTAGGACCAGAGTAATAATTTCTTTTTTAGCTTTACAATTTTTTTCTTTTTTAGCTTTTTGATATTTTTCTTTCTTGTAAAATGATGATTTCTCTGATCATGCTCAGCACACCAAAGCATACATATCTAACACAAGGAAAATGGAAGCAGCAGAAAGGAGTCCCCAAGTCAAAGAGGAAACAGGACTCTTACTAATAGTTCAGATTTATCCACTGCCCATGTAGTCACAGCTCCAGCCTGGTGTCTTCCATGCGCCCTGCCTCCACCATTTTGTGCTACTCTTTCAGGAACATCCACAAAACAACAGTAACTCCTCTACCTCAACCCATTCACCGCCTCCTTCACAGGTTGCCAAAAATCTATCTAGAAATCAAATAATAGCAAAAACTCAGCAACATCCCAGAGTTCTGGTCACTGAAAAGCAGCAGTAACAGGGCTTCTAAGAAGAGAGAAAGAGAGTTCAATTAAACTTATTCCTTTTCCCCTCTCCTACTCAGACAAGGCTGCCTGTGTAACTTGCCTATCCTGTGAACCTTGTGCTCCGTCTGCTAAGGCAGCAATTAGCCAAAGAGCAGGTGGATGGAAGAGTGATAAATAGATAGTCAGGAAACAGTTTGGCCAACATACCTACAGGCTCCTGGAAAAGCCTTTCTTTTCTCCAGCTGCAAGATAAATCACAGGCAGAAGTAAACCATGTTCATGCTTCGTCATGAAAATCAGTCTCCAAAACCACCTAACCCGTCTGGATTTATAGAGCCCTCACCTCGCCCTTGCTCTCCTCCCAAAAGTCTAGGAAGCACGACTCCCTCACCTGCTTGGGAGCAGCCAGCAGCCCCCTAAGGGAAAAGGAGGGAAATGGGACGGCGGTCCCGGTGCAGCGTTCAGTGGTGCCTGGGAAGTGCTGGCTGGGAAACACGGAGGCTGCTGCGTGGGCAGCATCCACCTCTGCAGCTGCTGCAGCTTCAGAGGTGTCAGCAGTTGCAGCGTTTCCTCTGCGGGCTCGATGTGAAAGGCAGGGGCAGGGCAGGCAGAGCAGGGTGACAGGGACCTGTTTAGTGTTCTGCATCTTTAAATCATCCTTCTCCACTCCCTTTCTTTATCACTTCTTCCCTGAACTTTGGTGACAGGATAGGAGAGGGTGGGTGGGTGGCCCGTTCCCGTGGCTCTGCCCAAGAACTAGGCATTTCTTTGGTCCAGGCTTGCTGTAACTGCTCACAGGTCACCACAACGGCCACTGTAGGATGTGGTGGCCTCACCTCTGCCTTAAATCATCATCTTGGGAAAAAAAATAAAACCACCAAAAAAATAACACCACCTCCAGAAGCCACGCACAGAAAATATCCCAGTATCTAAAGCAGCCTGAAAGAGTGCTCATGCATTTTGGAATGATAGAATCATAGAATCATAGAATGGCATAGGCTGGAAGGGACCTTAGAGATCATCTAATCCAACCTCCCAGGACAACATTGCTATTAGCTTGCCTTGAACCTGAACATAGGTGTACTGAAATGAGAGAGCAATAGCACGTACGTCTTTTGGAGTACTGTCGACCAAGAACAATTTTACAGAAGGATACGAGCAGTGCGATCACCCACAAGGCAAAGGTGGGTGAAGCTGCACATGGGCAGCACGCAAGTACCAGAAGCGGTGAAAGAAGGGGCAAGATAAGCATGAGGGCGTGCAAAGAGGCAGGGCATCCTCCCAAATACAAAAGAAGGACGAGTGGCAAGACCAGAGAAATCAAAAGAAGCAACACAGAAAGCAGAAAGGATATCCTGCCCCCTGCCCCACCCTTGTTGGAAAGAGAGGGTAAGAGGGCAAAAACTGGCATGAGCAAGAGAACCTGAGAAGAAAAAAACCACACGTGGTTTGGTTCTGCTTTTTCTCACTAAGCATCTCTCCAGCTCGCTCCCCATGACCTCGGCACAAGGAACCAGCAGGGACTCTGCCCATATGGCTGCACTATATGCCATCGGTTCCGTGGTGCTGTATGCCCACAGCTAATTTAGAATGTGACTGTCTAAGACTAATTGATATAGATTATGATTGCATCAGACTTTTGTTGTACACCTTCAGGCATTGAGTCCTGTTGTAGAAGAACTGCCTGAGTGTGTCGTTCCCGAGTGAATTCAGTGCAGTTTAAAACTGGCCAGATTTGCCAGTCTTCTGAACACAGTCATCAGATCAAGCCCTAATTCCCTGCAATACATAAACACATACAGATTGGGTAGGTACAGGGATACATGTAGCTGTAGGTGTAGGCATAGGCACAGATCCATACACATGCAGTCTGTTGCAACAGTGTGCACCAGAGCAGGTGTAGGATTTCCCAGCAAAGGAATAAAGTCTCTCTTGACTTACAGAAAAATCAGAAAATTTGGAATTTAGGCCAGGCAGGATGAAGAGGGGAACCTCTTACTATTATTAGGACGTTAACAGTTACCTGTTTTGTGGGAAAAACCACCACTGAATTAAAAACTCCTCTGCAAAGTCAGCATGCTTTTTGGACATGCCAACTGATTTGATTTCTTTCGTAGCAGAGCTTTCCAGCTACTTGACAGAAAGAAAACCAGTGACCGATGCAAAAAAGCAAGAAAAAAAGCAAGACAGCCACTCTACCGTACAGGGACAGTGCTGGAAATAACAAGAGGCTCATGATCTTTCCGTCTGTTTTGACTGTTTCGATCCCTGCTGCTGAGACCACACCGACATCGATATTTTGCTTCCCGAAAAAGGAAAGCGCCAAGAGCTGTGTGAAAAGGAGAGGATTACCAAGGTCTAAAGAAAAGAGAAACGCGAAAACGAGGAGAGAGTTTCTCGCCAGGCTGGGAAACGAGGCGAATGGCTGAGTACGGAGCAGGGTTTGTGGCAGCGCCCTCAGCCAGACCTGTGGGTACCGCGATAAAGTCCCGCCTGCTTTCTGACACTACGGGCTGTGTCAGAGGCTCTGTCCGGATTTTCGGTGACAGGTCCAGCGCAGTTCGGGCTCTTTGTCCCCATCTCAAACAGGGCGCTCGCAGAGGCGCTGCTTGGCTCTGCCCTGGCCAGAAGGGAGCGGGGGTCTGACCTGGCCCGAGACTGCTCCGTCTGGTTTTGGAGCTGGGGAGGCTTCTGGCATCTCCTTACAGCCCCTCGCCTGCTACCGAAACCCCATCGCGTAATCCCGGCACCATTTCTGACTTTGCTCCCCATTTCCTGAGGTGTCCCTGGAGTAGAATTGGTCCGTCTGTACCTTAGACTTCCCGCAGATTTAAACCAAAACAAACCGCAGAAGCCCCACGGTCGTGAAAGTTACCTGAAGTCAAACATGTGGGCTGCACCTGAAGTAATGCAACTGCAGCATCCCTGCCTGTGTCTGGAAACAAAACCCATTTTAAAGATTGTTTAAATTAAAAGCTAACGTAACTCTAGCTGCATTGTCTGTACTCCTGCATCTTCCTTAGTTTCTAGCCCCCCGTCCTCCATTCTTTTGCTTGCTGGGATTTGGTTCTGATTCGAAGAAACTTAACAGCCAATGAGACCATTAGGGAGGTATTCTTATTCCAGCACTGAGGATTGTTCCACCATGAGTGCTCCGCCAGATTCGCAAAATCGTAGAGGTTACATGTTGCACAACCATAGATATTCATGAAATTGTCATGAATTAATTTACTTAAACCTGAGATTTCCTGCAAATCATTAATATGCATAAGTGACATTTTGCATGCGCAGTTGTCTGCCTCGGTGGTCTTTGGGGGTCCTCTGGTGGTCTTTCATAGTCTTCTTCACTTGTCCAGTAGTTGACCTTTTTCTTGATTCTGCGCAGTGAGAAGTTTTCTACGTACTTTGGGCAGCAGGTTTGAAAGAATGCTCATTAGCAGCTTCATTACCTACACTTCCTTTATTATCTTCCTTTAACATAACCAGTGTTGCCGTAGTAGTCTGAATTATGTGCAAAAGGGTTAAAAGGCTTTCTAAAGGTATTAACAAGGTCATTTGTGTCCTTAGGTAGGTATCACCTTCTGTCACTCATTACCAAAGCAAAGCACAGTCTTTATCAGTAAAGCCCCTTCTCCCTTTTTGACATCTGGCAAAACTAGTGGGTTGACAACAGGCCTAGTGTTAAGCACGCTAACCAGTTCAGCATATACACCATTGTAGTAGTTTACGTGAAAGATATGCTAATACATTGTTTAGATACCCTCTAGCATCCTACACAAAAAGCTCCTTCTGCTTCGGATGTCTGCTTCCACCAGCCAGCTGCCTGAGGAAACCCTCATTTTCTTCCCAGTCCCACTCTCCTCCAGCCTTTATCAAGCAAGCCAGTCCCTAAGGGCCCCTTTGCTTCCAGCAAGTACCTCTGCCCCTTCTCAAGTGGCACAGGGAACAAACCTCCCTTCTGCCACAAGCCTCTCCCCTTTGGCACTGTCTCTCTTCTGATGGCAGGCTCCAGCCTCCTGTCCTGGATCCAAACATTTTCAAGATGGTTTCTTCATAGACGTTTATGAGACAGACCTAGAAAGTGTGTGATTCAACAGCCATTTGTGTAATCTCATCCTTTCAGAAGGAAGACGGTTTGAAACGGAACTAACTGGAGCTGGACCTGCCATTGAAGGAATTGAGGAACTGTCTTCTGCTGAGATGCATCTCTGCCGTGAATCAGTACAAAGGTATGTACACTGCCAAGCTAAGTGTGGAGCTCATGGGCCTCTTAGACAAGTTCACTCTCAGGAGAAGAGTTTCAACACAAGCTGTATACATCAGAGACTCGTTTCCATCTATAAAGTTAGATGTGTGTGTTTTGGGGCTGGCCTTCCTAAGAGACCTGTTTCACTTCTTTGTCTTGATGTAGTTAAGCATTGGTTTAAGTCAAGACACAATCTGATGGGTCAGCTTCTTCGGCTGCTGATGAAATGTTTACGAGGTCAGAAGTGACTAGACCCTGGCCCTCCTGTCTAGGTAAGAAAACTTCTGATACTGACCTGGCTGACAAAAGCACAAGGGAAAGAGTCGCTTGAAGTGGGAAAAATAGAAATTGGCTATTATGTACGTGTTTTAACAGAGTACATTAGCCACTGGAACGACTAATTAGGTGGAATGAACATGGACAATATTCCGTGACCCAAAATATTAAAAAACAGTAGTAGATTTTAAAATCTTTTTTTCTTTTTTTTTGGTAACATATGCTCCAGTTCCAGGGGGTTTTAGTGGGCTTGGCACAGGAGACACTCGGTGAATTTCTGAGGTCTCTTTTACACAGGAAGCCAGATATGGTGATCAGAATGTCTCCTTCTGGCCCGAAACCCTGTGAATCTAGTAAGTCCAGGGAACAAGGCCAGTTTATGTCCAGCTTCTCCTGTGAATTTGAAGGAGACAGTCCTCGAACGGTGCTGCTCCTCGCTAGCCAGAACAATTAGTGCAGCATAGTCAGCATACAGTAGGTAACAAACACAAACTCAGCTGTTCAGGCCACTGCAGAGGGAGGGTCGTCAAACAAGAGCTTTAAAGTGCTCCATGCTGAACGAATCTGAGCCCCACAGACCCTCCTTGCCTCCCCTGAGCCCCTCAGGTTTGGCGACCTGTCTCTGGGGTCTCAAATGGGACGTAGTGCCCGGATGAAGCCTGATGGATGCTGAGCAGAGGGGATCACCCTTGTGCTTTCTGGCTAGGGCTGGAAGACAGGAGAAGACCTTCCAGAGCGAGCCGTGTCACCGTGCAGCGCTGCAGCGCGGAGGCCCACCACCTGCTGGGGCTGGAGGACACCCCTGCTGCCTGGGAGCAGGAGACCATCCCCATGGCTGCCCCTCGTCCCACCGCCTCCCGAAGGGGCTCTCCCACCCCCGACCCTGCCCCCTCCAGCAGCATGGCTGCAGCAGATGAGGAGGAGCACCACAGCACCAGCACCGCTGCTCTTCGTGGGGATCCCAGCAGCCCCCCCGAAGCCCCCGTTCCCACCCGCGGGGAACAGGAAGAGCCCCCTTCAGATATCGATGAATGCTCCTTCCAGAACATACTTCTGTTTGGTACCTGCAGTGATCTCCCAGGAGTGTTTCATTGTACCTGTGACGATGGCTATGAACTAGATCGAACTGGGGGAAAGTGTACGGGTACGTCTCTTCAGTTCAGAAACAGGTCAAGACTCACCTTCTTTTTGTGATCACACAAGTCCATTTAAAGATGAGTTCACAAAACATACGTTTGATTCTCTTACAACAATGAGAGTGTATTTTTCCTCACTAAACAAGCAATGTGTAGAATGGCATGCTTTGGAATTGGTTTGAGAATGGACCAAAAGAATGACTTCTTCAATAGGCAGCTGTACAAACGTTTTTCCTAAATGTTGAATGAATTATTAGTAGTTCTTTGTTCAATTTCAGCATTTGAACTTCACTTGCATTTGAGATTTTCTTGCCCGTTTTTTCTTTAAAAGTAAAATCACTCTTCTTTTCTGTCTAGTGAGCAGATTTATAAATGTAACCTTCCTTTTTTAGGTATGGATGACTGTGCCAATCCCATTAATTGTGTTAATGGTCTTTGTGTAAGTGCTCCTGGAAGACAGGAGTCTAATTGCCCTCCAGACTTCCAGCTGAATCCTGCTGGAGTGGGTTGTGTGGGTAAGTAAAAGCTACCTGAAGTATTACTTTAGAAATCACACCCAAGGTGACTGTTTTAATGCAAATGAGGGTAGCAAGATAGAAAAATGATACTTCCACATGCTGCATATTCTCTTGTGTACTTTTCTAGAGATGGAGTTAAAATTATTTTAACTGATGAATGGTGATCATAGTTTCTTTTTAAAATTTGTCAAAACGTATATTATTTGCATTTCCATTCTCTTGACAGTCAACAATTCTCTTTTCAAAACCAGAATTTTTTAATTCTAGATGTGTCTTGGGACTGATTAGCTTAAGTCTAAACTGGCATTAAAACTGATTGTGATACCCATTTGGCTGGAAACAAAGTAAAAGACTTGTTTCACTGGAGTTGATGAAATTCCCTCTGGCTTACACAGCCAGTCATTTTCTTTACTTTTCCCCCTTGCTACAGCATACAGAACTGTCATTTGACTAGAGTGTATACTAGCAGTCTAGGGAAGTTTTGGGGAAGGGCGGTGTTGAGAGAGGGGCCAAGGTTCAGCCATAGGGATTTGTGTGTGATCCTGGGAAAGCCTTCTGACTTTTTATTTGGAAAACAGCCTTTTTCTTCTATTACCTTGGGAGGACTCAGATTCTCCTGAATTGGTAGTTAGAACTCTCTCCATTTTCTAAATATTTACAGTAATGCTACAGGGTGGTGACAGATAAATATATTCTAAGCAAATGGTTTCTAAAGAAATGCAGATTTCTTTCAGAACAAATTTTATAGCTATCTTTTTCATGTTTCTCCATTTTCAGCCTAGGAGTATTCTCTGTTGCTTCTCTGGGTGCTAGAAAAAAGTCCTGCTTGAGACCTTTAAATGTCCACAGTCTTGGCCAATTTATTCTAAAACTTTAAGCTGAGATTTGTAAAGATGAAGTGAATTTAGGTAATCTATTCCCATTGCATTGGAAACCTGTGTTTCTGTCTCCCACAGACTCTTCTGACAATTCCTGCCTTAATACTTTTCTTCTGCAGTTCCAGTCTGACTTAAGCTTTCAGCTTTGCCTCATCTGGAGATTCAGCTGACGCAATGAAATCCTGCCTTTTTGGCTCCCCTTCTGCAGCACGTAACTACCAAGATGCTCATTCTTTCCTACAACCAGATGCTGTACGTGATCAGCCCTGCAAGCCCTGATTTGTGACCACAGAATGTCGGTGATCTCCGAAGAAGCTTAGGAGAACGAATGGTGCTACCTGACATGTTTCGCTGAAAAATGGGAGCTTGAGTTGGCACTCTACGTTGGGGCTGGTTGTCCCAGTGACGTTTTTGGCAGGGGTCCCATGTTTCCTCAAAGAAGCCTTCACAGTGGAAGGGAACCTACTGGAGGGCAGATGTAGCAGCTCTAGAGTCCCAGATAAGAGATCAGGCCCTCCCTCTCTGAAGAAAAAGTGTTCTGAAGAAAAAGTGTTGAAGAAGAAAGTGATAGAAAAACTATTTGACCCTTCATTGCTTCTGTCCTGAGGAAATACTGCTAGGGCTGTCCATCTCTTTGGTACAAAGACTCTTTTCCTTTCCCTGGTGTAAGAAGCATTTTTAGTTTCTTCATGACTGATTGACCAGAAAAGAGACTTCCAAGATTTTGCCTCCTGAGCAAACATAGTCACAGAAGCTAGTAGACCTCACCAAGAAAAAGGAAAATTTCTTGCTTCTGGAATGCACAAGTTGTGCTGAAAAATGTTCCAGAAACTTCTTGTCAAAGGACAGCAGCTCTTGAATAGCAGTATCTCATGCACACTTAAGCAATAAAGGCAGAGGAATTTTAATTCCAGTTCCTTTCAGAAGAAAGAGAAACATTACCCTTGCTTAAGAGGAACGTGGTGCTGTGTCAAGACAGTTCATGTGAGAAGTAAACCAAAGTCAAAAACTCTTGATGGACTCGGTATGGAAAGTCTGCTAGAGAATTCCAGGCTCTGCCTTCATTCCGAAGTCTGTTGTCTCCTGTTATTCTCAATGGGCCTGATGTCTTGGGCTGAAGCTGACTTCCAAAATGGTCATTGTTTTCCCTTGTCTTCTAATTCCACAAGAGAGAGTCATATCCTAGTCACAATCAGAATATGAAGAAGAAATACTAACAGCAATTTGCAGCATGTTTTCTGATAGTTTTTGGATTGAAAGGCTGGGAATAGTCTATGTGCTACATTAGAGTGTGGTGTGACTTTGGAAGGCATTTTAAACATCTCTGGGTACTTAGGAAGCTGAAGCTACCCATTTTCCCTGCTGTCTCTCTCCACATCAGTAACTGTCAGTGCACATGAGTCTTTTGAGCTTGCAAGTTACTTCAAAAGCACAATGTTATTGGAATTCCTGCTTCTAGATATGAAATGTTCAGACAAATGCCTGCACTTCCTTCGTTCAGATCACTGTGTGCAGCTGTAGTCATATGTGCTTTATATGTTGGTAACCGTGTTGGGAATTGCTACCTGAAGTATGGGCCACGAGGGGATGGGAGCCTATCCTGCAACACTGAAACTGGGGCTGGAGTCATTCGTTCCTCATGCTGCTGGTCACTGGGAAAGGCTTGGGGAAACCCCTGTGAGACGTGTCCTCCTGTAAACAGCAGTAAGGAAATGTTCTTTTATTCTTCCCCCACCCTCTTATTAAAGGAGATGCTAACAAGGGATGGGAAAAGTATTTTAGATATTTTACTGTATGACTATACATTTATCATTTAAGAAACTGTGGTTTTTTTTCATAAGGCAGTGTTCTGGCACAGTTGTAAAAGAAAATCTCCCTGCTCCTCTCAGAGGGGTGATGCAGAGGTGTCGACCTGAGTATCAGAAAACCTGACCTTTAGTCTTCTGTGACTGTCGTAGAGCCTGTTCTTACAGTAATAAATCAGTGATAACTTTAGAAGGCCCTTCCCACTGGACCAGGCCCATGTTCTTGGTAGTTTTGGGCACTCTGATTTCTTTTGCTTTTACTTCACTCCCATTAAAAAAATACTAAGGTAGTTAGAGATATGCTTATGTATCTTAAGAATGGAATGGATTGCATGCATCTGCTAGGAATTTTTACTCAGCAACTCCATGTTGGTAGGGAAATAAAGAAATTCGTAATGCTTAGAACTCAAATCATACCTTTAATTTGGAGAACTGCAGTAGTTCTCAAAGAAGAGTGTTGGTAGTTCTTGGGTAACTAAGTCACTCTTGAGTACTTTCCAAACTGTTACCGGATGACACTTAGAAATTTTGTGGAGCTTTGAAATCCTTTGAATGAATAATGCGACAGAAATGTCAAGCATGTTCTTAACAGTCTCACAATAGTATGAATTCCAATTTTAGCACGTATCTTTATCAATGGTATATGGAGATTTCATAGTAAAGAACTAGGCAAAACGCAAAGTACGTGCCTTTATAAAGGCACAATATGGAGAAAACCACGTTGTGCCTGCCTTAAGAATAGCTGAGGTTACGGTAATATTTTAAGCAGAACTCAATCCTACCTTTATTTTCTGCTAATGTAATGCACTTGCTTTGTTTACTGTGAATAGGTCAAGAAGAGTAGAAAACCAACGAGCGTAGGGAAGAAGACTCACTAAAAACACAGATGAAATTTTGCATTTCCGTTGTTATCATTTTATTCTTCATATGGCTGACTTGCTCTCCTTTGTTACACGTTACTTTAGCGGAATCCAATCCTCTCTGTCCAGGAGGAGAAGGATTCCGACCAAATCCATCCCTATTATATTAGAAGGTGAGTTGATCGTAAATGACCATGATGGCTTATAATGAAAAAAAGTGTCATTTTCAGAGGGAGGTATACAGGAACTGTATTTTCAGAAATCATTACGTTTAGTGCAAAGCAAAACCCCTTGCTGATACGAATTGGAAAGCAACATGATGAAAAGGCATACTGTCAAATAGTATTGAAGAAGTGCAACAATATTTCAGCAGGAAAATAAGCTGATGCATACCTTTTGTGTGCCTCCTTACTTGAATTGGCCTTTGAAATTGGCCCCTGAAGGAGAAGTCATTGACGAAAACTATGGTTTATGAGTGGAAGGTGTTAAGTTTCAGAAGTTTCAGTAGATTGGCAGCTATACTGCCAAGAGAAAGACAAGGAGAAGATTTAATATCTGTATTTCAGATGTTTTAGTTCTCTTCTGAACCAGGAAAGAACCAGCAGGACTGACCTCATCTAAAATGACATTTTAAGCAGAGACTCTGGTCTGTTATTCAGACAGTTCTGGTAAAGATGACATGTACCCATGTGCACTGAAGAAAACACTGGCGAGGACATAAAGATTTGGCCTGTAGCCACCTAATCTGGTTGGGTGCAAGAACTGATTCACAGGAACCTTTTTGAATTTTTGTCTGGAACACTAGGATGTATTTTCTAAGCCCCACAGTTCTCTCATCCTTTTGTATCATGCCACCATGTCCGGTTTGCCTGCCAACTTCGTGGTTTCTTTTGGGGCTGCTGTTCCCATGTTAGAAATTATGTTTGAGACTAATTTAAATCACCTGCAGTTGTAAGATCATGTAGACTTTCAAATGAAAGCTTTTGTTTTTCCAGGAATACCACTGTTCATGGCCACTTGAGTATCCTGACAGAATCTCTTGATGTTTTTGACAGAATCAGTGACTGCCAAACAGATTTTTGCCCAACTTGAGTAACAGGGGCTGACTTTACATTCTTTTCTTCATTCTGCCATGTGTCCAGAAAATTTGCAGCTAAAGTTCCTAGAAAATGCCCACATAATCACATTTTAAAAATCACATGCGATTTTACTAATACTTTCATTAATATTGTGACAGCTCTTGCAACATACGGTCCTCATTACTTTCTGTTGGTCTTATATGCAAACAGCTTTGTAAGAATTCATTGCATCTGTCTGTAATGTGAAGGCTGACGATGGCTGGATTATTTTTTGAGCTCAGGGTGATCATATGCAGAAGAAATTGAAACAGATGGGAGCCACAGAAAACTTCGTAGTATTCACCTGCCCATTTCATGAGAGGACAGGACTCGTTTACTTCAGCAGTCTGGCTAGTCACCTGTTTCTCATGGCCACAAAAAGAGTTTCTTCCACTAGTCCCAAGCCATCTGTTACAGTAATAGTTGGTACTTCAGAAGAGCAGTTTTTCCATCCCATTAATGCAGCTGAATTGCTGAGCTTTGTATATTAGGAACTGCCACACTACCTGGGGAATTAATTTCCTTTTTTTCACTGAAATCAGATGGCTTAAAATGCTCCACATAGTAAGAGCCTGTCCATGGGAAGCTACTGCAGAGTTTGATCATACACCAGCTTGTGCTACAGTGGTTTGTTCATGTGCTATACCTTCCGAAAATGGGGCTCAATGTAATATTTTTCAGAATGAACATCACATTCCTACGTTGACTTCTTCCATCGCTCCACTTATATTTTCTTCTTGTAGACGCTCGCCAGAGCTTTTGTTTCCCTAACTTTGAGAGTGGGAAATGCTCAGTGCCAAAGGCTTTCAACAGCACAAAGGCAAAGTGTTGCTGCAGGAGAATGCCAGGAGAAGGATGGGGTGATCCTTGAGAGCTCTGTCCAAAGGAAGAAGGTACACATCAAGATTTAAAATAAAGCCTTTTTAGGTGGGAGAAAAGGAAGACCACATCTGTGTTATACTTTTTTGATCATTAGAAGGAGAGAGTTTTTTGACATTCGCTCTTAATGGCCTTTTCTGGAGCCATTTCAGGTCAACAAAAGGAACAAAATTAAGTAGTAGAAACCACAGCAACAGAGAAAGACTGAGTTCTTGGTTTTGCTCTGTAGAGAAACAAACTAGTAGCCTCCATCTGTAGATCTAGCCTGCTTCAGGCAACAGAGAAGAGCAAAATGGAACTGTGCCAAGAATCGCTGAAGTAATGGGCAGTTTTCAGTTCTTGGTTTTCTCCAAGTACAGAAAGAGGAGGGCACCAAGCATGGGCACACGGAAACTCAATGAGTTCTAGTGCTGCTTCCCTGACCTAGAGACAGTGTTATCTGTGCGTCTGGCCAGACAGCGCAATGACCGCGATTTAAACACTTGACAGTTTTGAAAAATGTGATAAAGAAGATTTTTCGATGGCTTTCACCATCTGTCATGGTGTTACAGTTTGAAGTCGGGGGGGAGGTCCGGGTGGCAGAAACTGCCCATCAGACCGGACTCCCGTCCCCCTCGGGGCTTGAGCCAATCGGCGCCTCTGCGAATTGCCCTGTTTACGTTGGACAAAGGAACCGGAAAGGTGTGCCTTTGCCCAGGAGCAAGGAGAAGGGAGAGGGGGGCACGGCCCCCGCTCCCAGCTCCCTGCCGGGCCGATGGCCTGGGCCGGGCCGGGCTGGTGCCCGCTCCGGGCCGGTGCCCGCCCCGTCAAGGATGGCGGCGGCGGAGCTGCTTGGGGAACTTGGGGAAAGCCCCGCTCCAGGGGCGCCCACCGGGCCGAGTTCACCCAGAAAGGACTGAAATCTAAGAGAAACGGCCACACAGATAAGAGGTCAGTGAAGATGGGGCGGAACAACGTGTGCCGCGGCTGAGTCCCCCTTGCCAGCAGCCCCTTGGCAAACAGTCCTCGGTGGAGCAAGCAGAGACCCACTCGCAGCCCGTGGAGGACCCACGTTGAGAAGAGATGCCAGAGCCTGAGTACGGTACGCATCTAGAGTCCGTGGGATGACCCCCGCCGATGGGGAGGTGCTTTGTGAAAGGAGATGCCTGAGCCTGAGACTGTTGTGAATCCTGGGCACAGGTCGAGGCGCATTTACGCATTTTATGCATTTACGCGTCTAAGTCTGTACGGAGGCTCATTTAAGGTCGATATGACGACCCACGCCGGAGCGCATTTAAAGTCTGTATGATGACCCACGCCAGAGCGAGTGGCTACAGCTCCTTAAAGGTCCAGGACTGGTAAAGCCCGCACTTGGGCAAATCCGATGGGGTAAGGATTTGCCCCCAGCGGGTAGGATTCACGCTTTCGCCGTGAGTAGGGGATCCACTGGATCAAGGGACAATGGTGTAAGGACTCCTTTTCCTTTAAGAGAAGCGGCAGTAACAACATGGAATGAACTGACCTGCACTCCCCCATTCCCTGCCCCCCTGCGCCGCTGGGGGGAGGAGGTAGCGCCGGGAAGAAGAGGCAAAGCGGGAGGAGTGGTGTTGTTTTTAAGACCTGGCCTTGTTTTCTCGTTATCCTCTTAAGTAACCGTTTTTGTTTGCTTTTCTCTTTGTAGGTAGCTGTTAATAAATAGTTTTGCATTAAGAAAACAGCCTCTTTTGCCCGGGACCGTGGTTGGTGGGTGCTTCTCTGTTCCTGTCTCGATCCTCAGCTCTTTTATTACATTTTTCTCCTCTCCATTTTACTGGAGTGGGAGAGCTGCGTGAGGTTTAGTTGCTGGATCGGCCTAACCCACGACACATGGTTCACTCTCTCACTCACTCTTGTTTTAAAAAACATACCTCTACAGTTGCTTTTCAGGACCTATGTCCATATAGGCATGGAACTATTCCTGGAATGGATGATACACATGAAGGTAGGTATTCTTTTTCCTGATAATTGAAAAAAAATATTTGTACTTCAAACTAGGAGTGGATATTACAGGATGTGAATGCTTAGTCCCCATAACCCCGGGTGACAGGAGGCTGACCTTTAATAAATGTGGATCCATTATGAAATGATAGTTAAAAGATTTCCAATTGCAGGGCTAGAGACAAACAGAACAGGGCACTTTTAGTTTTTTAAAATGCTTTTTTAAAGCTTGACACAGGAATGCAGCAGCTAAGTGGTTGCTAATATCTTGCTACTTTTTAGATGTCACTGAATGCCTTGAAAGCCCAGGGATTTGCTCAGACAGTCACTGCGTCATTACTGACGGATCGTTCCGCTGTGAGTGCCCATGGGATACAACTTAGATTACACTGGCGTACGTTGCATCGGTGTGCCCATCTTTCATGAATTCTAAGAATTTTAACACCGGAATTTAAAACACAATTTGAAACTTTTCCCAGTTCTCTGCAGTTTGCATTTGTTCATTATATGCAGATCCTGATGAATAAAGAATTCCTTTTTTTTTAGAGTTGAGAAAAAACCTGATATCTCTCATAACACAAAAATACATTAAAAAATTGTCATATAATAAAAATCTGACATAAGCCTGTCCCAACTTGTCATTCTAAGCTCAAGTAGTTCCTTACTTGAGCTTTATTATTTTTCAGCAGAGCTTTGTTCAGTTTTCTCTGGCTACTCAAAACCAAACATCCACAAGTTTCTGGTTTGAATGATTACATTTCTGATACTTTTTAGCTGACAAGAGAAGCACAGGTCTAAGAAAACCTTCTTGGTGGTTGTTTTAAAACTTAGTGGAGAATGATCACTTTGTTCCTTTCTGTGCAGATATGAACAAGTGTGCTCAGTATCCCTTGCTGTGTGCTGTTCGTTGTGTCAACACTTGCGGTTTCTGTGAATGCACACGTCCAGTTGGCTGTGAACTAAGAGAAGACCAGAAGACGGGCAAAGGTAATGACTGACTTCTAGACTTTTCCCGCGACTTCCTTCACTCTTGTGCTGGCCAAAGCATAATTCAAATGTTGCTCTGCTGCAAGTGTTTTCTGCTGCTTCTTATACGTTGCAGAGAACCCACAAGATTAAAGCTTTCGTCTTAGGGCACAGTCCATAAGGAATGGAATAGGATCGCGTTACTAGGAAAGTCCTTTTCAGACTTAATCGGTTGTAGATTTTCCAATTTTGCAAATATTACACTGAATAATTAATGCATTCTATGAGTCTGATATATTTTCTTGTCACAATTTGCTTGATTATTTTTATTATACTTTTGTAAAGATGAAAATGAATGCCGCACCAAGCCAGGTGTCTGTGAAAATGGTTGTTGCATGAACGTTATTGGGAGCTACAGATGGGAATGTAGTGAAGGATTCCTGTCAAGACCATCAGGCATTGGGTGTCTTGGTAAGTGCCCCTTTGGTACACATTTCCTCTTACGTTAAAATATAAAAGATGCAGAGTGTAAATTAGGCTTCTGGGTATGTAACAACTCTCGTATCTACAGAAATTAAATAATGATCCTTATTAATTTACCAGTGATACGATAGTAAATAATGACAGGAATAAGGAGCATCTAGAGAATGTCATCTGAGTATAGCAATCAGGGGCCTCACATAGAAGTGTCTAAATTCCACAGGACATAAATATGGTACTGAGCAACACTATCCAGACAAAAAGAGGCATTTTTAAAGAAGAAACAGAATTTAGTTAGCTCAGGTAGATCCAAAACTGGGATGCAGCGCAAAAAAGTGTTTGCATATCCTGAATAGGATCTTAAGCACCACAGTACTGCAACTAGGCATCTGAATTTTCTGTACCTTCAATTCAAAAAATTGCAAGATGTATTCAAAAGTTTTGAGGCAGACCTTCACATTAAATGCTGATGAAGGGTTTTATATTTGTCAACCTATATTTTCTTTTTGGTGTGTTCAAACTTGTCGTTTGCACTATAAAATTAATTGTTCTGGTTTTAGAAATCGAATAGAACTGAAAAACCTTACTTTTTCACGATCAGTGTTCAATTGCAGATACTTCACAGTGTTTTACAATACTGAAACTGTGTATTTATTAGTCTTCTTGTATCAAAAACACTTGTATAATATCTTTTGTAAGTAGAATAAAACCAGCTCCCTGTAAATTGTCATCAGTAGTGTGCTGACTTCATGACAGAGCAATAACATTGGAAGTGCAGGATATTTCCTAAGGATTAAGACCAGATGGGAAGAGGATGCCGCAGACTGTTAACCCCAGCCAGTCATTAATGCCAAGGAAATACCCTGCTTGGAGCTCCTTGTTGCTTTCTTATGTTTAATGTACAATTTTCTTATTATTTTCTGAAAATTACGCTTTGGGTTAGTTTGCTCAGTGCTGCTTTTCCTTCAGGGCTTCCTGGGTCAGATATTACAATGAAAGATGAGTCTGGCAGAAACAAAGCATTTCTTCAGAATTAAAGCACAAACATTAAGTCTTGAATTACATTATTTTAAATACATTGTGCAAACCTTCAGATTCCGTTCACCCTGAAAGTTATTGCACATCTCAGACCAGGGACAAAGCATTCTATGTTCTTCAAATCATAGTGTGCAGAAAGACCTGCACAATATACCTATCTAGGAGAACAGAAATCTGCTGAGTGTTGCAAATCACTACAGCAAACATGCTGTCTCACACAACCGACACTTTCAGTGAGGACAGCTTGTTTGATGTAAACAGGAAGTTACTGGGCACTTAAAGTAAGTCAGCAGATTCTGCTCCTCGTAATGCAAAAGAGAAGGTCAGCTGGGTGTTGATACAAACACTCTTTCTGAGCGATCTGAGGGATTTTCACTTTCAGCTTGAAGAGGAAATAAATAAAATCTTTCACTTCAAAACATAAGCATCTGTCAGAGCATAGTTGACAATGTCTCCATTTTAACTAACAGGTAAGACAGGTGACATGGCCTATTTGGAAGGTACCATCTCTGCAAAATTTAGCATTTCTGTTAGCACTGAAAGCTGGGATCTCTGCTCTCCTCAGCTGCCTGTTCAAAGGAACTTAATAACTGAAGTTTTGCTCCTCTTTCATGATGAACACGTATTAACCAAAAGGTTTAAAAATTAAGGAAAATGGAATTAGAAAGGGACAGATCATCAGTAAGGCCGTAAAAATCTTTTTTTTTTTTTTTCCCTCCAACAGAAACCAGGACCGCCTCTGAAAAAGTGCTGAGTTGCATAGGTACTTTTAAGTGCTAAGGATTTTGTCATTTAAACCACATCAGGATAATTACAGAGGATCAGACATGCTCTTTTGGCCAGTAAAACAAACTTCCAACTCCACTCCAAGTAAACCGTTCAAATGCAAGCCAAACACAGGCAGCTTACGTGGAAGCTCGGTTTGGCCCGAAGCCTGTTTTACTCTCAGTCAAGCTCACCAGGTATGCCCCAGGGCACAACTTTCCTAGAAGTAAAACTGGTATCCAACTCATGCAGGTACTGAACGTTAGGGATGTCTGGAATCCACTTGGAATGCCAACGGATTATCAGAAGACACAACAAATCGGAAAGGCTAAGTCAAAGTAGACTTCACAGACTGGTTGCTAATAATCTTCTAGAGCTTGCATGCGTTGGCAGAGAGCCAGAATAATATATCCCATGCTCGATGGATCACGTTTATCTCCTGCTCCTTCTCGATCTCTCCAGTTCTTCCTTACAGATAATCGCCAAGGGTTTTGCTTGGCTGAAGTTTTGCAGACCATGTGTCAGATGGCTTCAAGCAGCCGGAATCTTGTCACTAAATAAGAGTGCTGCTGTGATGGAGGCAGGGGCTGGGGTTACCAGTGTGAGCTCTGTCAGCTCCATGGAACCACTCAGCATGAGAAACTCTGCCCACATGGACCAGGCTATACTACAGATGGAAGAGGTATTTGCAGGGCTGAAAAGAGGCAGAAAAAGGGAAAAGAATATGCCCACACATTTAAGAAAACGCAGAATTCTCTTTGATGTTCCTTCGAAGAATTTCCTGCGAAACAACCGGGTTTGATTTTTCAAATGCTGGTGAGAGATTAGAAATTAAAACCACTTTTGAACAGTAGCTGCAACCAGAATACTCACAGCTGTCCAGAATTTTCAGGGTTGGGATCTAAAACAGGAGGTACCAACCAGTAGCCAAAAGCTAGAAATGATTCCAAAGCTCTCACACGCTGAGTATTTGCATACATGGCAAAGGCAACAAGAGTTGTTCTGACAGTCTCACTGAATGCTCTGCAGTTACTATTGCCACACAGGAGGCAGGAGCTAACATATGTTTTTAAATTGTGGTGAAAATTTTTTGACATTGTCTAACTGCTCGTAAGAGAATTCACTTCTATGAGTTTTGTGTTCTGAGTGAGCAGAACTGGAACCGGATCACCCAGTGAAATAGCAGGAAGGTTTTGATAGAGAAAACAATAATGAAAGTTTGAAGGATGTTTGACTTGGAGCTCAGATCCATTTTTGAAGAGAAAGAAAGGATAAAGTTCCTATCAGAAGCATGATGATGAGGAACTGCAAAAATGGAAGAGAAGAAAAAAGTCGAATTTAAAACTGAAAGGTGACATAGTTAATATTTTCTGTACAGACATCGATGAATGTAGAAATGGACAGTGCAGTAACACCGTGGGCTCCTTCCAAAGCTTTTGCAAAGTTGGCTGTACCACTGCCATAAGCAGCACATCTTGTGTTGGTAAGATTCAGCCTCTTAATCCTCAGTTGTTTTTTTAATTGGTACATGATGACGTATGAACCTCTGTAAACCTTTGTATCAAAGCAGTTTTTTCCCTTTCTCTCTTTTATCTCTTTCTTTTCCTAATACACGCTTCCATTTTTGTATTTCTAAAGTAGAAGCGTTTCGGTTGCAGTTGTATAACCTTTTTGATTGACAAACCGGATCATTACTTCGTGGTCTACATTTTCCCACTTTCCTGTTGGTTGACACATGGAAGTATACCATGGTATGCCCAAAAATAAATGCTTAGTCCTTAGGTGAAAATATAAATGCCACTCTTACTCTCGTATGTTACTCTTTCAAGACACTCTCTTTGTTACTGTAGTGGCAACACCATCAAAACTCCACAGCAACACATCCATAGAGAAAGAAATAGGAACTCTGAACAAATGTGAATTGGGGACTTTCTCTACAGACCTTCATCTCTTAAATATAGTGCTGTTTAGAAAACACCCTTCAAAGCCAGAGAAAGAAATCGGTACAAGAGATACTTCACAGTTTCTCTCTTTAGATCTTGATGAGTGCTCCCAGTCTCCTAAGCCATGCAATTTTGTCTGCAAGAACTCAGAAGGGAACTACCAGTGCTCACGTCCTCGGGGCTACATCCTTCAAGAAGATGGAAAGACATGTAAAGGTAAAGAAAGTTATACACAGTAACTGTTAATTTTGTTGCATCTTGACATAAAAGGAAATAGTTTTGAAGGGTGTTATTTTGACCAAGTTAGACTAAATATCCCTCTGTTTTGTTGACTTTTCTTAAGACAACAACATCTCTTACTTTCAGATCTTGATGGATGTCAAACCAAACGACACAGTTTCTCTGTGTCAACGCCCTTGGAGGCTTCACATGCAAATGTCCACCCGGTTTTACGCAACATCACGCAGCTTGTATTGGTAAGAAAAACATCAGTTTTCTTGCATCAGTTTTTCTATAAGAACAACAGTTGTACAAATGGAATACCTGTTATTATATTCTAAGTATAACCACATGGAGACAAAGGGGTGAAGTATTAAGAGCTGATTTAAAATGTAGTTAAACAAAACCAGATTGCATTTTCATAGATTCATAGATTCATAGATTTCTAGGTTGGAAAAGACCTTAGAGATCATCGAGTCCAACTGTCCCTAATCCCCATTAAACCATATCGCTAAGTAGATCATCCACCCTATTCTTAAACACATCCAGGGATGGGGACTCAACCACCTCCCTGGGCAGCCTATTCCAGTGGCTGACAACCCTTTCAGAGAAGAAATACTTCCTAACATCCAACCTGAATCTCCCCTGACTGAGCTTATACCCATTTCCTCTTGTTCTGTCACCCAACACTAGTGTAAAGAGCCCTTCCCCTACCTCCCCACCATCTTTTCTCAAGTATTTGTAGGCTGCAATCAGGTGTCCCCTCAGCCTCCTCTTCTCCAGGCTAAACAGCCCCAACTCCCTCAGCCGCTCCTCATAAGTTTTATTTTCCAGCCCCTTGACCAGTTTAGTCGCCCTTCTTTGGACTCGCTCCAGGAGCTCAATATCTCTCTTAAAGCGAGGGGCCCAAAACTGAACACAAAATTCCAGGTGCGGCCTCACCAGTGCCGAGTACAGGGGCAGGATCACTTCCCTATTCCTGCTGATTACACTATTCTTGATACACGCCAGCATCCCATTGGCCTTTTTGGCCACCTGGGCACACTGCTGGCTCATATCAAGCCGGTAGTCAACCAACACCCCCAGGTCCTTCTCCACCAGGCAGCTCTCCAGCCACTCTTCCCGAGCCTGTAGTGATGCTTGGGGTTTTTATACCCCAAGTGAAGGACTCTGCACTTGGCCTTATTAAAGCTCATGCCATTGGCCTCAGCCCAACGATCCAGTCTGTTCAAATCCCTCTGAAGGGCCTCCCTACCCTCGAGCAGATCGACACAGCCTCCCAGCTTGGTGTCGTCTGCAAATTTACTGAGGGTATATTCAATCCTCTCATCCAGGTCATTGATAAAGATGTTAAACAGAACTGGACCCAATTTTCTTTTGTAATAGAATGCAGTCTAAACAGAATCTCTCTACTATTTTTACAAATACAAATTATACTGTTGAGCTTCATCTCTCTTGGTTGGCCCAAAAGGGAGCTCCAGTCAGGAAATCTCTATTTAAGAACTCCAGATTAATCAGTGGGCCTCAGATACTGGGCAAAGAAGAATTTAAAAGGCAGTACTGCAGCCATCTGGCTGCTGAGCATTAGAAATGCAGAGGTATACGTGCACAAATTTATGACATCTCAAAATGTCAGCTGTCTTGATACAGCATTTAAAACAGGAATGGATATCCAGAGCCTGTTTCTGGAGTAACAGTGCAGAATATACACAGCCAGAAGTTTTAGAAAGCATTCTCTTCTGTCAGATTATTGTGTTCTCAAAAATGAGATTCATAGGTGCTTTACACACCACCTATGAAACAAAACACTCAAGTGTACATATCAAAGCACTCAGAAGATACGTACGCACCTAGCACATCAGAACTGCTCTGTATGTCATGACTGATAAAACGACAGCTTTCCGTTCCTGGCACGATGGTGTTCTGTACCTCAGGCTTTGGGATGTCACAGTTCCATTACATTTGTTTCAATCTGTGAACAAGTAAAGTGTAACACTACTGTAACAGTAGAATCTGTGATACTGTGCATGATTTTTATTTTCTACTAGAGCTGTATGCTGTACCTGACACATTAGGCTGCCTGCAATCCACTTCTTGTAGCAGACACTATTTCAGACGACTGAGATTTTACATTTTGTTTTTTCTTTGTGGTTTTCTCGTTTATTTACACACACCTCAGAGACTTTTTAGATGGCTTTTTCTTTTTAATTGCAAAAGTAAGCACTTACATCCAAATTTTGTATTTATTCCTCATATTGAAACACTTCAATATGCTCTAGGAAACTGAAAGCTTAGTCCTGCATAGGTTTGAAAACCAAATTAAGAAAACATTCAGATTCTAAACATTACATCAAAGCAACATCATGTGGGATTGCCAGGACTAGTGTTTCTTACTCCAAATCTCAGCAATGTAAAGGCTCAAAAGCTCCAACTGGATTATTGATAGATAGAACACTACCTTAATGGACTTTCAGGCTCTCCAAAAGTCCAACCCGAAAGGCGCTTCCATCTTGCAGCAGTATTCCTTTGTCAGAAATACTGGTGTTTCAATGATTATGATCAAAGTGAGTAACGTGTTTGGCAACACGTGTAATCGTGTGTTCATTCATGTTCTACTTCTCTCCCAATTGCAAAGATGTGGATGAATGTGATGGAAACCACAGGTGCCAGCATGACTGTCAAAACATCCTGGGTGGATACAGATGTGGATGCCCACAACGGTATATTCAGCATTACCAGTGGAATCAATGTGTTGGTAAGGCGGACAGCAGAGAATCCATTTAAACAACAGAGGTGTCACAGTGTTTATAGTGACAAGTGCCAGGCCAGGACAAGAACGGGCAGGACAAAGGGTATGCAGACACAAATCTTTTTTTCTTCTCTCCCCCTCCTCCCATACACTTATTACTCTGAACATAAATCAGTGACATAAGGTAACAAGAAAACAACCTCAAACCCAATCACTCGTACTGACTGGAGAAGTCATTTTCTCTGTATCTTATTCAACAAGTAGGTGAAGACGATACTTCCTTTTCTCTTTCATTGTGGTTGGCTGTTCAGATTCTTTCCTCTCCCAGAGCCTGCAGGTTTCCACTACAAGCATGTACTAAGTTTGCCCCTTGCTAGATGCCCAGGAACACTGTCATGGTTGGAGTATGACTGGAGTTCCCAGCTCATTTCTCCGCTGTGGACCTTATATGGTAGGAGTGCACCCTGCCAGGGGAAAGAGGAACCCTAAGCAAAACAGGAGACATGCTTTGAAGGAATGGGGAGCATTAAGTCAAAATAAGGTTAACAGAAACAGTATCCTAAAGTACCTTTACAGCCCAGCGATGTGTGTTTGGGAACTTTGCCAATGGGATTTTTCATCAGAAACCAAGTCTCTATGGGATAATGAGGTCAAGGATGCAGCAGAGCCCTGAGACTTACAGATACGCTGATTTGTTAGCTACGTCATGCTTGGCTGATGTCTATCAGATTAGAAGATACCGGTATACTTTTGTTTGCTTACTAGATGAAAACGAATGCTCCAGCCCTCACGTGTGTGGTTCTGCTTCTTGCTACAACACACTTGGAAGTTACGAGTGTGCCTGCCCATCTGGATTTTCATCTGACCAATTCTCCAGTGCATGCCATGATGTGAATGAGTGTTCTTCTTCCAAGAATCCCTGCAATTACAGTTGTCCCAACACTGAAGGTGGTTACCTTTGTGGCTGTGCACCTGGCTATTACGGAGTTGGACAAGGGTGAGTATCACCACGCAGTCAGTCATTCCAAGGCATATTCAGAAGGCTGTAAAAAGGCTGGACTCTAGCCAGACTGAAGAGCAAAGGTGTAAATGAGGGACAGCCTTCTAAGCCGTCCTTTCTACTCCCTTTGCGCACAATATCCATAAGCTAGAAAAAAGAGAGGTCTGTACATGCAGCATGACACTCATTTTAAATCTAGTATATAAGCAGCATTAAACAATGAGTTCTACTTTCTCCCCCAGTATCAGCAGGAGAGTTCCTTCACCACCTTGCTCAGTGAGGACTGTTAATGCATAAGGATGGGTGCCGTCTGTACTGAGATAATTAAGGGTTTTAAGCCACGGTGATCAACCCAGAACATTAAACACAAATTAACATTGTTCTGGTACAGAGCAATGGCTGAATTCTTCTGTTCCAAAGTTCAGGGCAGACTGGTTTGTCCTGTTTCTTGGTAAAACTTGAAAATGAAAATGAGAAAAGCCTACAGGCCTTCAGCCAGTGGTTGTATTTCATTCAGTATGCCACACTAGTGTGACGAAAATGAATGCACCGACAGCCTCCTGCTGAGGAAAGGGAAAGGAAGGGGATACAGACACTGTGGTACAGATTACGTGCACTCAATTTCCATTTAACAGTTCATAAAACTCAAGAGGTAACCAAACCAGATGTTTTTATTCAGCAGCCACTCTGTCTGACCGAGACTCCTCCAAAGCATTTCCCAGTGACATTTGATCTCTGCCTTAAAAAGCTTCTATCACATTTCTAGTCCCAGACTCCTTCAGGAAAGTAGCTAAACAAGATTTTTCCAGTTTTAGGAAGTTGTCTGCTACAGTATTCACTCAAGACTCCTCCCAGGTACATCCCAGAGTTCTTGACCTCTTCCATAGACACTTGGTATCCTGTGTAGCAGCCCCAGATTCCTCCAGGAAAGATACCAAACGAGATTTTTCATCTTTAGGGGAAGCTGTCTGCTCCAGAATCCACCTGAGACTCCTCCCAGGCAGATCCCAGAGTTTCTGACTTCTTCCTTAGACTCTTGTTATCCTGGGTTGCAGTCCCAGACTCCTCCAGGGAAGCTACCCAAGAAAATTTGTCTGCGTTCCAGGAAGCTGTCTGCTCCAATATCCACCTGAGACTCCTCCCAGGCAGATCCCGGTGGTTTTGACCACTACTTTAGGCTCTTGATATCCTGAGTAGCAGCCCCAGATTTCTCGAAGGAAGCTACCCAAAAGATTTTTCTGGTTTTAGGAAGCTCCCTGCTCCAGTATCCACGCAAGACTCCTGCCAGGCAGGTCCCAGTGTTGTTCACCTCTTCTTTAGACACGTGGTATCCGGTGTAGAGGCCCCAGACTCCTCCAGGGAAGCTACCCGATAGGATTTTTCAGCTTTAGTGTAAGCTGTCTGCTCCAGTATCCAGCTGAGACTCCTCCCAGGCAGATCCCAGAGTTTTTGACTTCTCCTTTAGACTCTTGGTGTCCTGTGTAGCAGCCCCAGACTCCTCCAGGGAAGCTATCCGATAGAATTTTTCAGCTTTAGTGTAAGCTGTCTGCTCCAGAATCCAGCCGAGACTCCTCCCAGGCAGATCCCAGAGTTTTTGACTTCTCCTTTAGACTCTTGATGTCCTGTGTAGCAGCCCCAGACTCCTCCAGGGAAGATACCAAACGAGATTTTTCATCTTTAGGGGAAGCTGGCTGCTCCAGGATCCACCTCAGACTCCTCCCAGGCAGATCCAGGGAAGCTACCCAAGAAAATTTGTCAGCTTTAGGGGAAGCTCCCTACTCCAGTATCCACCTGAGACTGCTCCCAGGCAGATCCCGGTGGTTTTGACCACTTCTTTAGGCTCTTGGTATCCCGGGTAGCAGCCCCAGATTTCTTCAGGGAAGCTACCCGATAGTAATTTTCAGTTTAGAGGGATCTGTCTTCTCCAGGATCCAACCGAGTCTCCTACAAGGCAGATTCCAGAGCTTTTGTCTTCTTCTTTAGACTCTCGGTATCCTGTCCAGTAGCCCCAGACTCCTCCAGGGAAGATACCAAACAAGATTTTCATGTTTGGGGGAAGCTGTCTGCTCCAGTATCCAGCTGAGACTCCTCCCAGGCACATCCCAGAGTTTTTGAGTACTTCTTTAGGCACTTACTATCCCGGGTATCAGCCACAGATTCTGCCTGGGAAGCTACCTGATAAGATTTGTCACTTTTAGGGGAAGCTGTCTGCTCCAGGGTCCACCAGAGACTTGTCCCAGGCAGATCCCAGAGTTTCTGACCTATTCCTTAGACTCTTGATATCCTGGGTTGCAGTCCCAGACTCCTCCAGGGAAGCTACGCAAGAAAAGTTGTCAGCGTTCCAGGAAGCTGTCTGCTCCAGTATCCACCTGAGACTCCTCCCAGGCAGATCCCAGAGTTTTTGGCTTCTCCTTTAGACTCTTGGTGTCCTGTGTAGCAGCCCAAGACTCCTCCAGGGAAGATACCAAACAAGATTTTTCATGTTTGGAGGAAGCTGTCTGCTCCAGGATCTACCTGAGACTCCTCCCAGGCAGATGCCAGAGTTTCTGACCTCTTCCTTAGACTCTTGATATCCTGGGTTGCATCCTCAGACTCCTCCAGGGAAGCTACCCAAGAAAATTTGTCAGCTTTAGGGGTAGCTCCCTACTCCAGTATCCACCTGAGACTGCTCCCAGGCAGATCCCGGTGGTTTTGACCACTTCTTTAAGCTCTTGATATCCTGGGTTGCAGCCCCAGACTGCTCCAGGGAAGCTACCAAAAGAGAATATTCAGCTTTAGTGTAAGCTCCCTGCTCCAGTATCTACCTGAGACTCCTCCCAGGCAGATCCCAGAGTTTTTGACCACTTCTTTAGGCTCTTGGTATCCCGGGTAGCAGCCCCAGATTTCTCTAAGGCAGATAGCAGATAGGATTTTTCTGGTTTTAGGAAGCTCCCTGCTCCAGTATCCACGCAAGACTCGTGCCAGGCAGGTCCCAGAGTTGTTCACCTCTTCTTTAGACACTTGGTATCCTGTGTAGAGGCCCCAGACTCCTTCAGGGAAGCTACCCGATGGGATTTTTCAGCTTTAATGTAAGCTGTCTGCTCCAGGGTCCACCCGAGACTCGTCCCAGGCAGATCCCAGAGTGTCTGAACTCTTCTTTAGACTCTTGATATCCTGGGTTGCAGTCCCAGACTCCTCCAGGGAAGCTACCCGATGGGATTTTTCTGCTTTAGTGTAAGCTGTCTGCTCCAGTATCCAGCTGAGACTCCTCCCAGGCAGATCCCAGAGTTTTTGACCACTTCTTTAGGCTCTTCATATCCTGGGTTGCAGTTCCAGATTTCTCCAAGGAAGCTACCCAAAAGATTTTTCTGGTTTTAGGAAGCTCCCTGCTCCAGTATCCACGCTAAACTCCTGCCAGGCAGGTCTCAGCGTTGTTCACCTCTTCTTTAGACACTTGGTATCCAGTGTAGAGGCCCCAGACTCCTCCGGGGAAGCTACCCGATAGGATTTTTCAGCTTTAGTGTAAGCTATCTGCTCCAGTATCCAGCTGAGACTCCTCCCAGGCAGATCCCAGAGTTTTTGACCTCTTCTTTAGACTCTTGTTGTCCTGGGTATCAGCCCCAAACTAGTTCAGGTAGGCTACCCGATAGGATTTTTCAGCTTTAGTGTAAGCTGTCTGCTCTAGTATCCAGCTGAGACTCCTCCCAGGCAGATCCCAGAGTTTTTGAGTACTTCTTTAGGCACTTACTATCCCGGGTATCAGCTGCAGATTCCTCCAGGGAAGCTACCTGATAAGATTTGTCACTTTTAGGGGAAGCTGTCTGCTCCAGGGTCCACCCGAGACTCGTCCCAGGCAGATCCCAGAGTTTCTGACCTCTTCCTTAGACTCTTGATATCCTGGGTTGCAGTCCCAGACTCCTCCAGGGAAGCTACCCAAGAAAATTTGTCAGTTTTCCAGGAAGCTGTCTGCTCCAGTATCCACCTGAGACTCCTCCCATGCAGATCCCGGTGGTTTTGACCACTTCTTTAAGCTCTTGATATCCTGGGTTGCAGCCCCAGACTGCTCCAGGGAAGCTACCAAAAGAGAATATTCAGCTTTAGTGTAAGCTGTCTGCTCCAGTATCTACCTGAGACTCCTCCCAGGCAGATCCCAGAGTTTTTGACCACTTCTTTAGGCTCTTGGTATCCCGGGTAGCAGCCCCAGATTTCTCCAAGGCAGATAGCAGATAGGATTCTTCTGGTTTTAGGAAGCTCCCTGCTCCAGTATCCACGCAAGACTCCTGCCAGGCAGGTCCCAGCGTTGTTCACCTCTCCTGTAGACACGTGGTATCCGGTGTAGAGGCCCCAGACTCCTCCAGGGAAGATACCAAACAAGATTTTTCATCTTTAGGGGAAGCTGTCTGCTCCAGGATCCACCTCAGACTCCTCCCAGGCAGATCCAGGGAAGCTACCCAAGAAAATTTGTCAGCTTTAGGGGAAGCTCCCTACTCCAGAATCCACCTGAGACTCCTCCCAGCCAGATCCCAGAGTTTCTGACCACTTCTTTAGGCTCTTGGTATCCCGGGTAGCAGCCCCAGATTTCTCCCAGGAAACTACCCAAAAGATTTTTCTGGTTTTAGGAAGTTCCCTGCTCCAGTATCCACGCAAGACTCCTGCCAGGCAGGTCCCAGCGTTGTTCACCTCTTCTTTAGACACTTGGTATCCTGTGTAGAGGCGCCAGACTCCTGCAGGGAAGCTACCCGATAGGATTTTTCAGATTTCGGGGAAGCTGTCTGCTCCAGTATCCAGCTGAGACTCCTCCCAGGCAGATCCCAGAGTTTTTGACCACTTCTTTAGGCTCTTGGTATCCCGGGTAGCAGCCCCAGATTTCTCCCAGGAAACTACCCAAAAGATTTTTCTGGTTTTAGGAAGTTCCCTGCTCCAGTATCCACGCAAGACTCCTGCCAGGCAGGTCCCAGCGTTGTTCACCTCTTCTTTAGACACTTGGTATCCTGTGTAGAGGCCCCAGACTCCTGCAGGGAAGCTACCCGATAGGATTTTTCAGATTTCGGGGATGCTGTCTGCTCCAGTATCCAGCTGAGACTCCTCCCAGGCAGATCCCAGAGTTTTTGAGTACTTCTTTAGGCACTTACTCTCCCAGGTATCAGCTGCAGATTCCTCCAGGGAAGCGACCTGATAAGATCTGTCACTTTTAGGGGAAGCTGTCTGCTCCAGGGTCCACCCGAGACTCGTCCCAGGCAGATCCCAGAGTTTCTGACCTCTTCCTTAGACTCTTGATATCCAGGGTTGCAGTCCCAGACTCCTCCAGGGATGCTACCCAAGAAAATTTGTCAGCGTTCCAGGAAGCTGTCTGCTCCATTATCCACCTGAGACTCCTCCCAGGCAGATCCCGGTGGTTTTGATTACTTCTTTAAGCTCTTGATATCCTGGGTTGCAGCCCTAGACTGCTCCAGGGAAGCTACCAAAAGAGAATTTTCAGCTTTAGTGTAAGCTGTCTGCTCCAGTATCTACCTGAGACTCCTCCCAGGCAGATCCCAGAGTTTTTGACCACTTCTTTAGGCTCTTGGTGTCCCGGGTAGCAGCCCCAGATTTCTCCAAGGCAGATAGCAGATAGGATTTTTCTGGTTTTAGGAAGCTCCCTGCTCCAGTATCCACGCAAGACTCCTGCCAGGCAGGTCCCAGCGTTGTTCACCTCTTCTTTAGACACGTGGTATCCGGTGTAGAGGCCCCAGACTCCTCCAGGGAAGCTACCCGATAGGATTTTTCAGCTTTAGTGTAAGCTGTCTGCTCCAGTATCCAGCTGAGACTCCTCCCAGGCAGATCCCAGAGTTTTTGACCACTTCTTTAGACTCTTGGTATCCCGGGTAGCAGCCCCAGATTTCTCCAAGCAAGCTACTCAAAAGATTTTTCTGGTTTTAGGAAGCTCCCTGCTCCAGTATCCACGCAAGACTCCTGCCAGGCAGGTCCCAGAGTTGTTCACCTCTTCTTTAGACACTTGGTATCCTGTGTAGAGGCCCCAGACTCCTCCAGGGAAGCTACCCGATAGGATTTTTCAGCTTTAGTGTAAGCTGTCTGCTCCAGGGTCCACCCGAGACTCGTCCCAGGCAGATCCCAGAGTGTCTGACCTGTTCCTTAGACTCTTGATATCCTGGGTTGCAGTCCCAGACTCCTCCAGGGAAGCTACCCGATGGGATTTTTCTGCTCTAGTGTAAGCTGTCTGCTCCAGTATCCAGCTGAGAGTCCTTCCAGGCAGATTCCAGAGTTTTTGGCTTCTCCTTTAGACTCTTGGTGTCCTTTGTAGCAGCCCCAGACTCCTCCAGGGAAGATACCAAACAAGATTTTTCATGTTTGGGGGAAGCTGTCTGCTCCAGGATCCAGATGAGACTCCTCCCAGGCAGATCCCAGAGTTTTTGAGTACTTTTTTAGGCACTTACTATCCCGGGTATCAGCCCCAGACTCCGCCAGGGAAGGTACCTGATAAGATTTGTCACTTTTAGGGGAAGCTGTCTGCTCCAGGGTCCACCCGAGACTCGTCCCAGGCAGGTCCCAGAGTTTCTGACCTATTCCTTAGACTCTTGATATCCTGGGTTGCAGCCCCAGACTCCTCCAGGGAAGCTACCCAAGAAAATTTGTCAGCTTTAGGGGAAGCTCCCTACTCCAGTATCCACCTGAGACTGCTCCCAGGCAGATCCCGGTGGTTTTGACCACTTCTTTAGGCTCTTGGTAGACCGGGTAGCAGCCCCAGATTTCTTCAGGGAAGCTACCCGATAGTAATTTTCAGCTTTAGAGGGATCTGTCTTCTCCAGGATCCAACCGAGTCTCCTACAAGGCAGATTCCAGAGCTTTTGTCTTCTTCTTTAGACTCTCGGTATCCTGTCCAGTAGCCCCAGACTCCTCCAGGGAAGATACAAACAAGATTTTTCATGTTTGGGGGAAGTTGTCTGCTCCAGTGTCCAGCTGAGACTCCTCCCAGGCAGATCCCAGAGTTTTTGACCACTTCTTTAGGCTCTTGGTATCCCGGGTAGCAGCCCCAGATTTCTCCAAGCAAGCTACTCAAAAGATTTTTCTGGTTTTAGGAAGCTCCCTGCTCCAGTATCCACGCAAGACTCCTGCCAGACAGGTCCCAGAGTTGTTCACCTCTTCTTTAGACACTTGGTATCCTGTGTAGAGGCCCCAGACACCTCCAGGGAAGCTACCCGATAGGATTTTTCAGCTTTAGTGTAAGCTATCTGCTCCAGTATCCATCTGAGACTCCTCCCAGGCAGATCTCAGAGTTTTTGACCTCTTCTTTAGACTCTTGTTGTCCTGGGTATCAGCCCCAAACTCCTCCAGGTAGGCTACCAGATAGGATTTTTCATGTTTGGGGAAGCTGTCTGCTCCAGTATCCAGCTGAGACTCCTCCCAGGCAGATCCCAGAGTTTTTGACCTCTTCTTTAGACTCTTGTTGTCCTGGGTATCAGCCCCAAACTTCTCCAGGGAAGATACCAAACGAGATTTTTCATCTTTAGGGGAAGCTGGCTGCTCCAGGATCCACCTCAGACTCCTCCCAGGCAGATCCAGGGAAGCTACCCAAGAAATTTTGTCAGCTTTAGGGGAAGCTCCCTACTCCAGTATCCACCTGAGACTCCTCCCAGGCAGATCACAGAGTTTCTGACCTCTTCCTTAGACTCTTGATATCCTGGGTTGCAGCCCCGCACTCCTCCAGGGAAGCTACCCAAGAAAATTTGTCCGCTTTAGGGGAAGCTCCCTACTCCAGTATCCACCTGAGACTGCTCCCAGGCAGATCCCGGTGGTTTTGACCACTTCTTTAGGCTCTTGGTAGACCGGGTAGCAGCCCCAGATTTCTTCAGGGAAGCTACCCGATAGTAATTTTCAGCTTTAGAGGGATCTGTCTTCTCCAGGATCCAACCGAGTCCCCTACAAGGCAGATTCCAGAGCTTTTGTCTTCTTCTTTAGACTCTCGGTATCCTGTCCAGTAGCCCGAGACTCCTCCAGGGAAGCTACTAAACAAGATTTTTCATCTTTAAGGGAAGCTCTCTGCTCCAGTATCACCCAGAGACTCCTCCTAGGCTGAGTCCAGGGTTTTTGACCTCTTCTTTAGACTATTGGTGTCCTGTTTATCAGCCCCTGACTTTTTCAAGGAAGCTACCCAAAAGATATCTCTGGTTTTACGAAGCTCCCTGCTCCAGTATCCATGCAAGACTCCTGCCAGACAGGTCCCAGAGTTGTTCACCTCTTCTTTAGACACTTGGTATCCTGTGTAGAGGCCCCAGACTCCTCCAGGGAAGCTACCCGATAGGATTTTTCAGCTTTAGTGTATGCTGTCTGCTCCAGTATCCAGCTGAGACTCCTCCCAGGCGGATCCCAGAGTTTTTGGCTTCTCCTTTAGACTCTTGGTGTCCTGTGTAGCAGCCCCAGACTCCTCCAGGGAAGATACCAAACAAGATTTTTCATGTTTGGGGAAGCTGTCTGCTCCAGTATCCAGCTGAGACTCCTCCCAGGCAGATGCCAGAGTTTTTGACCTCTTCTTTAGACTCTTGGTGTCCTGGGTATCAGCCCCAAACTCCTTCAAGTAGGCTACCAGATAGGATTTTTCAGATTTCGGGGAAGCTGTCTGCTCCAGTATCCAGCTGAGACTCCTCCCAGGCAGATCCCAGACTTTTTGACCTCTTCTTTAGACTCTTGGTGTCCTGTGTAGCAGCCCCAGACTCCTCCAGGGAAGATACCAAACGAGATTTTTCATCTTTAGGGGAAGCTGTCTGCTCCAGGATCCACCTCAGACACCTCCCAGGCAGATCCAGGGAAGCTACCCAATAAAATTTGTCAGCTTTAGGGGAAGCTCCCTACTCCAGTATCCACCTGAGACTCCTCCCAGGCAGATGCCAGAGTTTCTAACCTCTTCCTTAGACTCTTGATATCCTGGGTTGCAGCCCCGGAGTCCTCCAGGGAAGCTACCCGATGGGATTTTTCAGCTTTAGTGTAAGCTGTCTGCTCCAGGATCCAGCTGAGACTCCTCCCAGGCAGATCCCAGAGTTTTTGACCTCTTCTTTAGACTCTTGGTGTCCTGTGTAGCAGCCCCAGACTCCTCCAGGGAAGATACCAAACAAGATTTTTCATCCTTAGGGGAAGCTGTCTGCGCAAGGATCCACCTCACACTCCTCCCAGGCAGATCCAGGGAAGCTACCCAAGAAAATTTGTCAGCTTTAGGGGAAGCTCCCTACTCCAGAATCCACCTGAGACTCTTCCCAGCCAGATCCCAGAGTTTTTGACCACTTCTTTAGGCTCTTGGTATCCCGGGTAGCAGCCCCAGATTTCTCCAAGGAAGTTACACAAAAGATTTTTCTGCTTTTAGGAAGCTCCCTGCTCCAGTATCCACGCAAGACTCATGCCAGGCAGGTCCCAGAGTTGTTCACCTCTTCTTTAGACACTTGGTATCCTGTGTAGAGGCCCCAGACTCCTCCGGGGAAGCTACCCGATAGGATTTTTCAGCTTTAGTGTAAGCTGTCTGCTCCAGTATCCAGCTGAGACTCCTCCCAGGGAGATCCCAGAGTTTTTCACCTCTTCTTTAGACTCTTGGTGTCCTGTGTAGCAGCCCCAGACTCCTCCAGGGAAGATACCAAACGAGATTTTTCATCTTTAGGGGAAGCTGTCTGCTCCAGGATCCATCTCAGACTCCTCCTAGGCAGATCCCAGTGGTTTTGACCACTTCTTTAAGTTCTTGATATCCTGTGTAGCAGCCCCAGACTCCTCCAGGGAAGATACTGACGTGCGGAAACAGACTCCACAACTTGGAAAGTTGTAAAGTAGGTATGTTTATTGCAGCGCTGGGTGCACGGGGAATCGCTCCACCACAAACGTGCACACCCGCCGTAGCAGTTTTTCTTGTATTTATACAGACATACTCATCACCTCCCTCCCCCAAAAGGGCAGTCTCTCCCTGGAGATCATTTCCATAGCCCCCGCCTCAGGATCCGCCTCAGGCTCCTCCTTGACACGCCTCCTGGTGGTCGTGGGCAGGGGTCTTTGGGATGAAGGCCGTAGGTCTTCCTCGCTGTGTGTTTTCACTTCTTCCCTAAAACTCTAAAACTCTTGTTTTGGCTGGGCCTGTAGAGCCAAACCGTTTCCCTGGCCTTGAGTGGACACCTGGCTGTCTCCTACTTGTTATTGCTTGAAGACAAATGTTAGTTCTCGTTAGTCCTTATCTCTCCTCTTTGTCTGTTTTTCTCCCTGTGGGTCGCGAGTTACAACCTTGCCATCATTTATTTTGTCTCTCTTACCGGCCTTCTTTTCGGGTAGTTAGTGTTTCAAAGCAGGGATTAGAATTTGATAGCTTCTAGCAATTCACAGAGCTATTTCACAGAGCTATGGATTTCCCAGAGTCTTATGTCGTCTTATGCTTATGCCTACTCCTATACCTATTCCCGTATCAGTCCCCCCTTTTCTATTAAATCAAGTAAATTCTTTTACTTGCCTAAGTTTCCCGATTGATATAATGCTTTGTGCACTGAAGATACCCTTCGAAACACACACCAAATCCATAGGTACAGCAGTGTTAGTAACAGCATCAAGGCAGCTGTAGCTATTAACAGTATTATAACAGGATGTATTAGATGATTGAAAAATCCTGACCATCCAAAAAGTGCTTCCCACCATTTATGTTCTCCATCCTTCCCTACTCTCTTTTTACAATTTTCTTTATCTTGTTTGCATCATAATGAACTGTCACTAGAGTTTTCTGTCCAGTGTTTCTAATTTGCCCAGTATTTGCATTAAACCAGGATGCTGTAGCAATTTCTTTATCAAAGTTAGATTTGTTCCTATAGGTGTGGGTATTAACTCGTAGATCAATGTATAGTCTGATTTTAGAATATGATGGGATGTGACAGGAGCAGAATAGTGGAAGTCACATCCCGTGATTCGAGTGAAATTACAGATGCAGAAGTTCGAATGATTTTTAGTGCCTACTTCCATATTTCTACAAATATGGAGCTACATTTTGTTCGTAGACATGCACAACCTTTCCCTGCATATATTATGATTGTCTTTGAGCCAACATCAGGGCGAATTTCAAAATGACACACCTTTTGATCAGTATCAAGACAGATATCTTGTGCTCATAGGGTATTACTTTCACTTAGAAATCCTTGTTGTTCTCACACAATGCAGGATTTTAGGGCTACTGTTTGTCATCTGTCTCTTACCCTTTGGGCCCACGTTCTATGTTCGAAAGGATAAAGCAGGGTTCTGTCATGGTATATCCCTAAAGCTATAATGGGATGGATCACAGTTATTAGAACATTACAAATGGTTAGTACAAAGGCTGTAACTGTGTGCGTGGTGGGGTTACAAGTAAAATTTACCATATTCCACCAGGATTGAAGCTCTCTTTTTTACTTGTGGCACCATCCCAGACTATCTTTCGGATTTCAGTGGGAAATATCCCTTCTGCTCCTTCTCTTATAGTAGAGGTGATACTATAGTATCTGATTGCATCCATAGTTGGGCCTGAACACAACTCAGGGCTAGTGAGATATTGGCTCGTAGCCCGTCGATCACATCTACAATTATATTGTGGTCTCTTATGTTTGTTTGTTCCCAATCTGGTAAGATTTGTGATGCTAACCACTGGTGAGCTCCTAAAGTCAGTAGCGAGGATTGTAAGGGCCATTGCAGTTTTGACAGATCTGTAGTGACAGCGGCCAGCTTGTTCATTATTACTTCTGAGTCTATGGTACTCAGAACTCCCAACCCTGTTCTTAATAGCCTCGTCAGGTCTCTTGGTTTTTGTCTTTGAGAAATACCTTTCCTCTTTCTTAGCCAAGTAGCCCATCCTTCATAAAAGGTTTGTAAGAAAGGAGAACACAATGGTTGGATTTCTGATACATTAATCTGCATTGATAACTCAACCCTTTTGAGAGACCATTCTGGGTTGAATAACACTTGCTGCTGTCCTATGTTTCTTATTACATATAGACCAATTTCATAAATTTTGGGTTCTAGCTTAGGTACTGGCATAGGTAATTGAGATAGTAATTTTAGTAATTTGGGATGCCTTTTTATGGGTGGGGCAATTAATAATTTGGCATCCCACTTTGATTTTTTCTTTCCCTACATTTCCCTGAAGTTGGTGAATTCCCTTTGTATCCTTACTCTATTCTTGTTTTAAATATTCTTCATTTCCATACATAACCACGGTAGATAGATTTAAACCTTCTCGAGCAGAGTATTTCCCCAGGGATCCAATATACCTACCAAGGCCACTCAGTATCATTCTGGCTATAAGTGCTTTCCCACCCCTGAATTATAATTATGACTGTGAGAAAAGTAATTTCCCTGGTTGGACTTGCGTGACCTTCCATGGATATCTATGGACTTTTTACTCTGGTGTGATGAATCCAGGCATTCTGCTCCTTGATCTTGATTGCTGTGTAGGAGGTGAGGAGTACTTGGAATGGTCCTTCCCACTGTGGTTCCAAAGTTCTTCCTGCAAGAGACTTGACATATACAAAATCTCCAGGTTGTATATTATGTACAGGTCCATCTAGACCTCTGCTCCGAGTTCCAAATACATGTTTTTCAATTTCTCTGAGTTGTTTGCTTAATGCCACCATATAGGAAGTCATAATTTCTTCACCAGTTTGTGAAGACACCCCCTTTTGTACTCCATAAGGCCGCCCATATAAAATTTCAAATGGGCTCAGCCCTTCTTTTGCTCTGGATTTGGTTCGTATTCATAAAATCGCCAGAGGCAGAGATTGGGGCCAAGCCAAATTAGTTTCCTGTCCCAATTTAACAATTTGTTGTTTAATCAAATGATTCATTCTCTCTACTTGGCCACTCAATTGTGGCCGATATGGAGTATGTAATTGCCAATCTATTCCTAGATGGTGACTAATTTGTTGCACTACCTTAGAGATGAAGTGTGGTTCCTCTGTCTGAGGATATTACTGCTGGGACTCCAAACCTGGGTATTATTTCTTGGAGTAATGCTTTGGTTATTTCTCGAGCTTTAGCTGTTCTACATGGAAAGGTTTCTGGCCAGCCTGAAAAGGTATCAGTTAGTACAAGCAAATATTGATACCCCCCTTTTCTAGGAAGTTCCGAGAAATCAATTTGCCAATGTTGTCCTGGAACATTCCCTTTCCCAATTTGGCCCATTTCTGGCTGTGCAATAGTTTTGGATTAGTCTGGAGGCAGAGATCACATTGCTGAGTTACTTGTCTAACAGTGGTATATAGGCTTCGAGCCACTATACTTTTGATAAGATATCTGTATAATGCTTCCACCCCACAATGGCCTTCCTTATGTTCTTCTCGGGCTAATGGCCAAACCATATAAGAAGGAACTGTAAGTTTTTGTGTGGTGTCATGGCCCACCCATCCTCATTATATGATCCTTCTAGATCTGTAATGAGTTTACGGTCATCTTTTGTATATTCTGGCTTACCTTCTAAAGATATACATCCATTGGGGATGAGTGCCCCTTCTACCTATATCTCTTTTCTAGCAGCCTGTTTTGCCTCTCTATCCACCAGTTCATTCCCTCTTTCCAATTCTGTGCTCACCTTCTGGTGTGCCGATGTGCATAATTGCCACTTTTTCAGGAAGTTGTACTGCATTTAAAGTTTTAAAGTCTCTCTGCATGCTTGATAGCTTTTCCTTCAGCTCTTTCTAGAGCTCGAGTCAGGGTTATGATTTCAGCTTTCTGTGCCGAGGTGTCAGTTGGTAATGGTCCCGATTCTATTACCTTTTCAGAAGTGGTGACGGCGTATCCCGAATGTCGCATTCCACTCATAACTGCTTCCGTCTGTGAACCAGTGTTCTACCCCCTTCATGGGGGCATCTTTGAAGTCAGTGTGGCTGGAGTGCGTTGCCTCAATTGTTTCGAGAAAGTCACGATTCACTCGTTCTCCAGTGTTCCCACTGAGAAATCAAGCTGGGTTAACAATGTTAGTAGTTATAATTTCAACATCGTCCTGTTCGGTCATGATGGCTCGATACCTCAGGAACCCCTGCGGGAGAGCCAATGTCCCCCTTTTGCTTCAAGGACTGTGGACACCGTGTGGGACACGAAAACAGTCATTTTCTGGCCTACGGTAAACTTCTGTACCTCTTGAATATTCAGGATGACTGCTGCCACTGCCCTCAGGCAACTGGGCCATCCTTTTGCGGCAATATCCAGTTGTTTGGAAAAGTACGCCACAGCTCGTCTGCATGGTCTCAGGTCCCATGCCAGTATCCCTAATGCTATTCTCTGAGAAAAATGGTTTACTCACGTCAGGAAGTCCCAATGCTGGCGTTGACACCAGGGCCTTTTTCAGCTGGTGGAATGCTCCGTATGCCATTGGAGGTATTTTTGGCTGGATGTTACTAAAGAATACAGCGGTTTAACAAGCAAGCCATAGTTGTATATTCTGAGCTGACACCACCCCATCATTCCTAAGAAAGTTCGTAGCTCTTTCACAGTCTGTGGTTGGGGGGTCTGGCATATGGCTTCTTTCCGGGCTTGACCCAGGAAACGCTGACCAGCACTGATTTCATACCCAAGATATGTAACTTGTTGCAATGTTATTTGTGCCTTTCTCTGAGAAACCCGGTACCCCTGGAGCCCAAGAAAATTTAGTAAACTTACAGTCCAGATGACACAGGATTCTCTGGTCTTGGTCGCGGTAAGGAGGTTGTCTACATATTGTAATACTTTTCTTTCTTCTTGTGGTGGTTCCCGTGACTCTAGGTCTTTTGCTGGCTGGTTTCTGAAAATCGTAGGGCTGTTCTTAAAACCTTGTGGCAACACCGTCCAGGTGAGCTGGGTCTTTTGACCGCTCTTGGGATTTTCCCATTCAAAAATAAAGATTTTCTGACTGGCCTCATGGAGAGGGAGGCAAAAGAAGGCATCTTTTAAATCTAAAGCTGTAAACCAAGTCAAATCAGGAGTCAGAGTGGTTAACAGGTTATATGGATTAGCAACCACAGTGTATTGATCCTCTGCTATTTTGTTTCTATGATTGGACGAATCGCTTCCCTATCTTCTTTTTTAGTGGGTATTGTTTAATTCTTACCGCTCTGTGTTCGCTTTTCAAATTTATTACCACTGGCTGGACATTTGTGGCACATCCTGGTACATCAGTTGCCCAAACTCCTGGATACACCCGGTCAGTGATTTCCGTGTCGATTTTTCCTTCTGTGGGAATATTAACTAAAAGCAAGCTCATTATTTGTACATACTGATGATCATTTACCTCCAGAATAATTTCACCTTTCTTGAATTTTATCGTGGCTCCCAATTGTTCTAATAGATCTCTTCCCAAAAGGCCTTTTGGGGAGTTTGGCATATACAAGAATTTATGAATGCCCACTTGCTTACCCAGTTTATATTTTAAAAATTCAAAAAGTAAGCCTTTTCACTCTGGCCAGTTGCTCCTTTTACTACAATGTAATAATTTCCTAAAGGCATTAAGGCTTGATTTAAAATGGAATATGTTGCCACCGTATCTAGTAGAAATTCCATTTCCTTTTGTTCCTCCCCTAGCCTCATAGTGATCTTTTGCAAGATCCTTGGCAGATTTTATGACTAATTGTTTCTTTGTCTCAGTTAACATTCTAGCAATAATTTCATATCATTCCAATTAGGGTTGTGCTGCTTTATTATGAATCTAAGATTTTGGGTGGTGCTTACTGTATCGCTGCGATATTCCTGAGCAGCTGTCTTCCATTCCCTTAAATCATTATAGGAAAATGGTACCTTAATTCTTATTGTCCCACTATCCGGTCCTACTACTTCCCGGAGGGGTGCCTGCAGAATTGGTGCTGTTGGCTGCTCTGCTGCCGCTGGCCGTTTTTCCTTAGTGCGGGAAGATATCGGGCTGTCTGGAGGAGTAGGGGTCTCGTTTGAGTCCTCATTTTGCTCCTGAGACTGAGGGGGAGGCTTGAAAATATCAGTTAGATCTTGTTCTGTGCCCTGACGGGTTTTACTTTTTCTAGTACACCTTTGTCCAATGCTGCAGGCTGAGCAGCAGCTTTTTAATTTATTTTTGTTCTCCCTCTTGTTTTCTTTTTCTAATGTGAGGACTATAGGATGTCGTGGAGGCATTAGTCCGCAATCTCTCTGTCATTCAGGGTTATTCAGGGTTATTTCGGAGAACAAAGAGCATATCTGCGTATTTAACTTTATCCCATTTTTCTTCCCTTCTTAGGAACAACACATGAATTGTAAAAGCATGTCATAGTTGAGTGTTCCACCCTCACTGGGCCATTTAGCTTCATTTTCTAGCTTATAAAGCAGCCACCATTGGTTACAATATTTGATTAGTTTCTTTGTATTCTCCGTGCCTCCTTGTCCCCCTATATCTTTCCAGTGTGTTAATATACACCCCAAAGGGGATTTTTCATAAGGTTTACTTTTCCTCCCCCCATTTCACTTACTTTCCCTTTACTCCATTCCCCCCTTTTAACTGCACCTTAATATTCTGTCTGATGCTCGTGTGAATAATAATACAATTTTTAGTTTGTCACTCGCTTTGTCCGTCTCCGGCTGTTTCCCTCATGGGAGAACTGAACCGCGGATTCAGACTCTGCACTCGCTTTGTGCACAATTACACGTCTCACCCACTCACACGTACGCTTTTACGGTATCACACGCTTCGCTCGTCTCCGGCCGCTCTCCTCACGGAGAACACGGGACCATGGATCAGAATGCCACACTTGCTCTGCAGCCAGGCTGCGTCTCACTCGCTTAAACACTCACTCAGTGATTAATCACACAATCACACATTTCAGGGCTGGCCCAGCAAACTTATACAAACATTAGAAGGCCTTATTACATGCGCTGATGTTAGATGGTATAAACTTTGAATGGTATAAACTTTACGAAATACACGGTACCAGATTTTGCAATAGATAACAGCATATAGAGATTTCAAATCGTCCCCGTTGCTTTCTGACACCTCTCACCCCTTTCAGGGTGTAGGGCCAGGTGTGGCTGGAACGAAATGTCTTCTCTTGTTACTTACAC
>NW_028238647.1:59983-94139 GCF_009769465.1 Tauraco erythrolophus | reverse complement strand
TTGCACCCTTTTGGGCAGTAGTGAAGTAAGGAGGTAATACAGACGAGGCTTTTGTTACAGCAATGGCTTTAGACACAATCAGAACCCTTGTAAATAATCAGATTAATAGCAAATGACTTCATCTGCAGGCTTGCCAGCAAGGTCTTCAGCAATCCTAGCACATGCCCCTAACCATGCTGCTGACTAGGCACTGGATCACACTGTTTTGCCAGCAGAGAAAGAATCTGAATGCTGCTTCAAGTAATAAAGGCGTTTGTAGAAATCCATTGACAGGATTATGCGAAGAAAATAGTTCAGTAGCCGGGAAAAAAAAAAAAAGCAGGGGGCGGGAATGGTAGCTGTGCTAGTAATAACTCTCAGGTGTTCAGTCAAACAGAAAGGAATCTATGTACAGTAGGGCCTTATGGCTCTTAATCAGGGATGGTGGTCTTCTATCAGGCATACTCAAGGGAAAGTGGTTTTGGCTCCAGAGTTAGCGGTATAAAAAAGTTTGCCAAGCTTGGTTTTGTTGGTCACATACAGTTCCCTCTCTAAACCATCAGAGAGATGAACCTTCAAGGGCTAAAATCATGTCGCAATCTCTATTTACCGTAAGAAAACTGCCAAGGCTCTATATGAAGGCCTTTATAGGGAAGATGTCCATCCCTAAGGGCGTGGGACATTTTCCAAACATTGTTTTTTATCGAAGTGCCAGTGGCATCCAGTAACTGCTGAACAACTGGGCTCACAATTTGTGCGCAGTGACTTCTAATTCTCTCCCACTTTTCATCTCAGCCAAGTTTTCTGTGCCATTGCACCTGACTTCATCACAAGCATGACTCCATCCCCACATATGCCCCACTCACCTATTGTCCTTCTGCACCAGAATTTTATCTCCATCTTCAATCAGATTCTTCTGCTCTGTCACGCCACAGCTTTCCCTGCAGATCTATACAAAATCAGAAAACTAATTTTACCAGAAGTACTTTTCAGGCCATATGCCTGCAGAAAAACACAGAGTTCTCTTTCACAGTTGATGACTGACATGTGAAGGGTGGGCCAGAGAGAAGCGTATATGCAGAACATTTTTTTCTCTGCTCCAAACGCCCTGTGTGCTTCACCACCTTCCATCATTTACATTTGCTGTAGGACTGCTATTAAGTCTAAATGCAAACTCAGAAAGGAAAGCAAGCTATTCTTTTAGGTAAATTTCCTGTGGAAAAAAAAACAAAACAAGATATTGACAACTAAGAAACTGTATTTAACTAAGCCCACATGCTCTAGCAATAAAAAGCACTCCCTTTTTAAGAACAGAAGCTCAGCAAGTTAATTCATCTGCTCCCACTGCGAGATGGCATGACCACAGACAGCTTCCTGCTTTTGCCTGGCGTAGGACAGCACCGGCACAGACATATATTCTATACATACAAAACTGGTCACGTGGAAAAACTGCGAAAGGGTCAATTTTCAAGTTGCCATATACAAAAGAGGCATTTTGACATGCAAGATGAGTTATTAATTTCAAGGTTTGGTATATCAGTTATTTATTCATTTCAGAGTTTTAGCAGATGTATCTGTATGCCTTTACACATTACACAGTATATAGTGCAAGAAAGAGAGTAAGAATTCCTCTTTGTGTGAAAAGAGATTCTGGGGAAAAATCTCCCGTGTTACCTCAAAGGTGTGGTTTTGTGGGGTTTTGTTTTTTTGTTGTTGTTGTGTGTTTGTTTTTGTTTTTACACAGCCTGCATTATCATCATTATGGCTTCACTACCTCATCCTGAATTGCAGCTCTGACCTGCATGAGACACGGTCAGACCCAGGTCTGACTCAGTCCAGAGGTAAGTTTAATCCAAGAGACTTTATGCGCTCTCATTTATGAAGCAAGGAAATGGACAACACTCTCCTAGCTCAGCAAGGATTTTCTCCACAGTGTGTAGCAGAGTTTCCTGGTACCTTGTTTTTAGCACAGACAGGGCCAGTACAAAAGAGTCAGGAACCCAGATCAAGCTCAAGATGAACCCATCGCTCACAAGCTGTTAGAGCATCGGGACTTGAAAGCAAAGACACTGAAACATGGAAGTCCTTACCCTGCCTGAGTCAGAGGAAAATATAGCTTGGAGAATAACGATGCCATATCTCTTGATAGGGTTCTAAATGTTTTCACATGTTGAGGGACATACCTGATACTCCAGCGTACATCAAAATTGAACTCTTGATTTTGGGAAATCTTCACTGTGTAATAGAAACTATTGCATCGATGTTACTAACTAGAAAAACAATTTTTTATTGCCGTAGTAGCACAGTAACTCATCCATCCATGAGTTAAGAAACCACAAGAATATCAAATACTGCCACAAGTTCTGCCCTTTAAAACGATCCTGAGTTGTGCCAAGCACCCGCTGGGTGAGGTCAACAAGAGAGCCCATCAAAATCCAATTACTTGGCAGATGATCACTTGAACTAAGCAGTCCAGACAATGCCAAGAGCTTCAATCTCATGGATGCTATGAATGGGAGAAAAACGTTTATGGAGGAGTCTACCCACAGTATCGAGCGCGATAGATATTTCATGTGAGCTTGAAGCCAGGAGATGCATCACCAGTCCACAAGAGTTATTGTACACCACAGTCAAAATTTTAGCTAGAATTTTCCTGCTTCCACGGACTTTGCTAGAAATAGACTTATTTGCAATAGTTTTTGCCCTGTTGCAATAAGAAGGAAATTACTGCTAACGATGCCTACTGACCAACATACTACATAGTCATCTTCAGTATTTCAAACTACTAAAACTTGTTATAGAAACAAACACGCTTCTTGTTAAGTAGCAACACCACTCTGATCAGAAAACAGAACAAGAAAAGGCAAAGCACTGATATCCTTTTCCTTTTCAAGCATCTCGAAGAAGACAGAAAGAAATCTATTTGTTCTAAAGTCACGTCCCTTCAAAAAAGCCATTAAAATGTCATTTTCTCTAATGCCATTGCTAAAGCCACTGAGTAAATAGCAAGGTTTTCACTCAGGAACGCTCCTTCGGAAAAAGATTTGCCTCTGATAAAACTTAAGAAAAGTGGAAAGGTTGAGGAGCATCAGGGAGCTGAGAAAGAGAGAGGCTGGTGGAACCTGCTCTGCCCTCCCCAAGACACAAACAGCCTCAGAAACAGGCCAGGATCAAGGAGATCCTGTATCCTCCCCCCGCCAGGCTGAAGGCAGGAGCTTGAAGGAAAGGAGCCAACTGGGGCAAGTCCACGCTCGGGACAGCAGGTGACCCCCGCTCCTTGCCCACCGTTCGTTCCCAGGTGCCTGCATACAACAGGTGTGACACTCTGGATGGATGATGTGGATGATGGTCCCTCTAGACCAGCCTACCCCCTCTATCACGGCCTTCTCCACGAGGAAGAAAAGACAGGTTAGAGTTGTATTTTGGTCTCATTCAACCAATCCTCTGGAGTCCTCAGCACAGGAAAGACATGGACCTGTTGGAGCAGGTCCAGAGGAGGGTCACAAAAACGATCCGAGGGATGGAACACCTCTCCTGTGAGGAAAGGCTGAGAGAGTTGGGGTTGTTCAGCCTGGAGAAGAGAAGGCTCCAGGGAGACTTTTTTTATGGCCTTCCAGTACTTGGAGGGGGCATATAAGAAAGATGGGGACAGGCTTTTTGGTAGGGCCTGTAGCAATAGGACAAGGGGTAATGGCTTTACAGTAAAAGAGAGTAGATTCAGACTAGATTGAAAGAAGATGTTTTTTACAAGGAGGGTGGTGAAACACTGGAACAGGTTGCCCAGAGAGGTGGTTGTCATGCTGTTCATTGAGTCACAGAATGATTTGTGTTGGAAGGGACCTGCAAGATCATCTAGTTCCAACCCCCTTGCCGTGAGCAGGGTGAGCAAGGTGAGGACACTTTCCTTTAGGTCAGGTTGTTACAAAGCCTCATCCAATCTGGCCTTGAACACTTCCAGGGATGAGGCAGCCACAACTTCTCTGGGCAACCTGGTCCAGTGCTTCACCACCCTCAGAGGGAAGAATTTCTTCATAGATTTAATCTGAATCTCCCCTCTTTCAGTTTAAAGCTGTTGCCCCTTGTCCTCTCGCTACACACCCTTGCAAAAAGTCCTTCTCCAGCTTTCTTCTAGCCCCTTCAGGTACTGGAAGACTGCTAGAAGGTTTCCCTGACGGTTTCTTCAAGCAGGAGAGAGTTTCCTCCCAAGGCAAAAAACATCTTACCTACTTTACACGGAGGGGTCTGGGGCTGCTACTGGGATCTATGGTACATAAGAAGAACAGAAAAGACTCTGGTATGTGCCTGGGAGAAGTCTGGGGTGGAGCCTGGAGAAGAGAGCTTCTTCCAAAGGAGAAAAATCACCGCGGGTAGCTTACTTGGAAGAGTCTGGACTGCTACTTCGGATCTCAGGTCCCAATCAGAAGATGACAAAAGATTCTAGGAGAAGCCTGATGGCAATCTCGGGTGGATCCCGGAGCATCAGTCATCTAAAGCAGAGATGAAAAACCTGTGGGAGGTTCCCGAGAGGACAGTAAGGTTCATCTCAGAGCACAGAGCTTCCTTCAAAATGAAAAATCATCTCTGATACCTTCCTTGACAGAGTCTAGGGCTCCTACTGGGCAAATCAGCTGTCTCAAGACGCGATCAAAACGCACTAGAAAATGCCTGGGAGGAGTCTTGGGTGGAACCCAGAGCAGAGACCTTCCAAAAAGAGGAAGAATCATCTCTGGTAGCTTCCCTGGAGGAATCTCGGCTGCTACCTGGGATAACAGGAGTCTAAAAAAGATGTCAAAAACCTCCAGAAAATGCCTAGGAGAAGTCTCGGCTGGATCCCCGAGCAGAGGGCTCCAGATCCTGGAGCAGAGAGCTTCCTCTAAAGCTGAGAAATCTTATCAGGTAGCTTCCCAGGAGCAGCCTGGGGCTGCTACCCTGGATACCAAAAGTCTAAAGAAAAGGTCGAAACCACTGGGATCTTCCTAGGAGAAGTCTCAGGTGGATACTGGAGCAGACAGCTTCCTAAAACTAGAAATATCCTCTCAGGTAGCTTACCTGGAGGAGTTTGGGGCTTCTATCTAAGATATCAGGTTTTTAAAGCAGAAATAAAATAACACTGGGAAATAATTTGGAGGAGTCTGTGTAGTATTTGGGATCAGACAACATCCATAAAAGCAAAAAAAATCCTCTCAGGAAGCTTTCCTGGAGCCATCTCGGGCTGCTACACAGGATAACAGGAGTCAAAACAAGAGGTCAAAAACTCTGGGATCTGCCTCGTAGGAGACTCCGTCGGATCCTGGAGTGGACAGCTTCCCCTAAAGCTGAAAAATATTATCAGGTAGCTTCCCTGGAGGAATCTTGGGCTGATACCCAGGATACCAAAAGCCTAAAGAAGTGGTCAAAAACTCTGGGATCTGCCTGTGAGAAGTCTCAGGTGGATCCTGGAGCAGACAGCTTCCCCTAAAGATGAAAAATCTTGTATCTTCCCTGGAGCAATCTGGGGCTGCTACACAGCATGCCAAGAGTCTAAAGAAGAGGTCAGAAACTGGGATCTGCCTCGTAAGAGACTCGGTCAGATCCTGGATCAGAGAGCTCCCACCAAAGCTGAAAAATCCTATCGGGTAGCTTCCCTGGAGGAGTCTGGGGCTGCTACCTGGGATACCAAGGCTCTAAGGAAGAGATCAAAAAGTCTGGGATCTGCCTAGGAGGAGTCTCGGGTGGATCCTAGAGCAGAGAGCTTCCCCTTAAAGCTGAAAAATCTTGTTTGGTAGCTTCCCTGGAGGATTCTGGTGCTGATACCTGAGATACTAAGAGCCTAAAGAAGTGGTCAACAAATCTGGGATCTGCCTGGGAGGAGTCTCGAATGGATCCTGGAGCAGAGAGCTTCCTCTAAAGCTGAGAAGTCCTATGAGGTTGCTTCCCTGGAGCAGTCATGGGCTGATAACCACGATACCAAGAATCTAAAGAAGACGTCTAAAACTCTGGGATCTGCCTGGGAGGAATCTAGGGTGGATCCTGGAGCAGAGAGCTTCCTCTAAAGCTGAAAAATCTCTTTTGGTAGCTTCTTCGGAGCAGTCATGGGCTGGTTGCCGGGAATCCAAAAGTCTAAAGAAGAGGTCAAAAACACTGGGATGTGCCTGGGAGGAGTCTCAGGTGGATTCTAGAGCAGACAGCTTCTCCTAAAGCTGAAAAATCTTTTTTGGTATCTTTCCTGGAGGAGTCTGGAGCTGCTACCCAGGAGACCAAAAGTCTAAAGAAGAAGTCAAAAACTCTGGGATCTGCCTGGGAGGAGTCTCGGGTGGATACTGGAGCAGACAGCTTCCTCTAAAGCTGAAAAATCCTATGAGGTAGTGTGGGACCCCGACATGATTCACCAGGACACGAACTTTTGGACCGCAGGGCGAAGTGCGGTGGAGACAGAGCCCAGCGTAGCTTGAGAGCGGCGGGGAAGCTGCGAATTGATCCGGATAGACTTAGACTTTGACACCTGGGACAGGTGAGCCGCTGGGAACGGGATAATGGGAAATAGCCTCTCAAAGGAGGAGGAAGCTGTCCATTCTTTGTGGACGTTAATATTGAAAAGAAAAGGACTGAAAGTATCTAATAATAACATCCAAAAAATGTTGTTGTGGGCGCAGCGACAAGGGCTTGAAGCGAACTCTGCCACAGCATTCAGTGTGCCTGTTTGGCAAGCCCTGGGGAAGAAATTATTTGATGCTGCTACCAGTGGGCAAAAAGAAGCTGTGGACTTATTGACAACGTGGCGATCGTTTTTAGAGGCCTTGAAAGACTTAAAGTCTGAGCACGATAAAGCAGAGGATAAGACGGACTCTGTTCCGATAACCTCTTCTGCAGTAAGTGAGGTTGTGGGAGAGACTTCTAAAGTGAATGACGGCTCAGCTGGGAGGTTACCGCCTGTGCCTAAGCCGAGAAAAAGGTTGCTGAAATCTGCTCATTTAGTGGAGCCGGACTCCCTGAGAGTGTACGTATCCCCCGCAGAACAGCTAAAGGCGGCGGAAAAATCATCAGGAATGTATGTATCTCCTGCAGCACAGCTAAAAGCGGCGGAAAAATTTACTCCCTATAAGTTGCCTTGGCAGCAGTTGCAAGAGGCAAAAGAAAAGTACGCAAAACCTAATATCGAAACATGCTCTCTCCCTTCTTCTCCACTGAATTCCTCTGATATTAAGGCGACAGAGGACGAACAAATACAGGATCAGGTATATCCTCCTTTACCGGAGAGTGACGAGGAGGAGGATTCCGTAACAGATTTTGCTGAGATGCCCTCTGTTTCTGCAAAGGGGGTGGGAAAACAGGGGGGTCTACCGTATCGGCCTCCCTTACCGCAGTCGTGGGTGTTGCCACCTGCTACAGTGACGGTTCAGCCGCGTAATGCAGTACAATTTTGGGACGCGGTTAGGAAAAAGGCAATGGAGGTCGGGGACTGGGACTTGACCGAAACACTGGGGACACCGGTCAATAAAGATCTGTCTGTGATGGAAGTGGGGGGAGGGCCTAGTGCATTCCCTGTGGAGCTAGCCCTCCCGGGCTCTAATCAGCCCAATCAACATGTGGGGTGGTCATGGAAAGTTACACAGGATATGCAGAAGGCGGTAGCTCAGTATGGACCGAATTCCCCAGCAGTGACACAATTGTTGCGATTATTGAATTTAGAGGTATTGGTGCCGTATGATTTTCAACATTTGGCTCAAATTATGTTTCAGCCAGTACAGCACTCGGTTTTTATGAATGTTTGGAGACAACAGGCTGATCATCAGGCATTGCAAAATATGCAATTGCCCCAAGGTGACCCTTGTCACACTGTAGGTACTGATGTGTTGATGGGAACGGGTCAGATATTTAGTAATCCGGCAATTCAAGCACAGTGGCATCCCCAAATTCTTGTGCAAATTAAGCAAATAGGGATGCAAGCTTTGATGCGCACGGCAGAAATGGCGGAACCTAAGGCAAGGTATTCAACAATTAAACAACGGGTCAGGGAACCTTTCCTACAATTTGTGGAAAAACTGCAAGGGGCTATAGAAAAACAAGTATTTGACAACAGTTTGCGAGCCCTGTTAACAAAGCAGTTGGCAAGAGATAACGCCAACCCTGACTGTCAGAGTTATCGAGACATTGCCGGGGGACCCCTCCTTAGAGGAAATGGTTACTGCGTGTGCTAAAGTCGGGTCTGTAGAGCATAAAATGACTGCACACTGGCCACCGCCCTAGCTGCCTTGCGTGTTAAGGAGCAGAAGTGTTACAGATGTGGAAACCTGGGACATACAAAATCAGAGTGCCCAGGACTGAAAGGCCAAAGGCTGACAATAAATACCGAAAAAGTTAATGGCTCAGTGCCAGTTACTTGCCATAAATGTGGAAAAATAGGTCATTTTGCTAAACAATGTCGATCAAAGTTTTATGCTACCGGTCAGCCAATTCCGGGAAACGGCAAAAAGAGCGCGAGGGGGCGCGCACAGACACAAATGCCCTACAGTCCTGGCAACCCTTTTGTGGGAGCAATGCAGCATCCACAGACCAATCCGCAAACTTATGCAACAAACTATCAGGAAAGACAGTCGAAGCTGCCGGGATGGATGTATCCATCGCCGACACAGTAACAATAAATAATTGTCAAATTCACAAAGTGCCTTTGGATGCATGGGGACCAATCGGTAAAGGACTTAGTGCTTTGTTAATAGGACGATCAAGTGGCACCTTGCAAGGGTTGATAGTGCATGTAGGAGTGATTGATGTTGATTATACAGGACAGATCTGTGCTATGGTATCTACTGCGACACCACCAGTAACTATTGTTAAAGGGACTCGAATTGCTCAACTTGTGCCCTTTGTGAGTTGTGTTCCTAAAACAGAGCAAACTGTTCGTGGCAACAACGGATTTGGATCTACGGGGAAACCATCTGTTTTTTGGTCCCAGACTGTCACCGACAAGAGACCACAAATGACGTGCACACTTACAATGGATCATGCAACCCCATCGCAGACAAGACTAACGGGTTTGTTGGACACAGGAGCTGATGTTACTATCATTGCACAGCGTGATTGGCCTTCCACCTGGCCTCTAGTGTCAAATAATGCGGGAGTAGTGGGTCTTGGGGGGGTTGCTAACAGTTTTATGGCCGCCAAGGCCTGTCCTTATTAGTAACCCTGAGGGACAGAAGGCCACTATTAGACCATATGTGACCGCAGCACCCTTAAATTTGTGGGGGAGGGACTGCCTTGGACAATGGGGCGTAAGAATTACAACGGATTTTTAGCAGGGGTCACTGTGCTGCAGGGCGTGACACAGCCCACACTGGCATTAACATGGTTAACAGAAAAGCCTGTTTGGGTGGACCAGTGGCCCCTCAATCAAGAAAAACTCACAGCCCTGCACCTTCTGGTTAAAGAGCAATTGGCAGCAGGACATATAGAAGCCTCTCACAGTCCCTGGAACACACCTGTGTTCGTGATAAAAAAGAAATCAGGAAAATGGCGTTTATTGCATGATTTAAGAAAAATCAATGAGGTGATGGCAACAATGGGGGCCTTGCAACCAGGGTTGCCCTCACCAACTATGATTCCAATGCAATGGGAAATTGTAATATTGGATTTAAAGGATTGGTTTTTTACTATTCCTCTTGCTAACCAGGACATGGAGAAATTTGCATTCACAGTGCCTTCAGTGAATAACAGTGAACCAGCCAAAAGGTATCATTGGAAAGTTTTACCACAAGGTATGAAAAATTCACCCACTATTTGTCAGTGGTTCGTGGCAAAAGCCTTAAGCCCTATTCGAGCTGCATTTCCATCAGGGTATTGTTATCATTATATGGATGACATCTTACTAGCCGCACCTTCGCAGGTAATGCTGGCTGAAATGGAGGCTGAAGCACAAAAGTCATTACAATACCATGGATTAGTGATTGCCCCAGAAAAAGTGCAACGCCAGCAGCCATGGCTGTACCTGGGTATAAAGGTGTTAGATCAAACGGTAATGCCACAACCAATTCAGTTGCAAATAAAGGTAAAAACCCTGAATGATGTACAAAAACTAGCAGGGATGATTAATTGGGTCCGACCTTATTTGGGCTTAACGTCTTCCAAATTACAACCGCTCCTGGAGCTGTTAAAAGGGGACTCGGACATTTCTGCACCACGAGTTCTAACTCCAGAAGCAAAACAGGTGATTGAAGAGGTAGAACAGGCAATCATGCAGAAACATGTATGGAGAATCGATCTAACTGTATCAGTGCAAGTGTTTGTTTTGATAGATGATCTGATACCTTTTGCAATGCTTGCACAGTGGAATTCTGATTGGCAAGATCCTTTGCATGTTTTGGAATGGGCTTTTTTGCCTTTTAAAACTAAAAAAACTGCTCCTGGACTTTTTGAACTTTTAGCTCAAATTATTATGAAAACTAGAGCTCGCTGTGTGGAATTGTTGGCAAGAGATCCTGAGAACATTGTGATACCAGTAAAAAGCGAATATTTTGAATGGTGCCTTGCCAACAGTTCAGCACTTCAAGCAGCAATGGCAAATTATACAGGTCAAATTAGTTATCACCTGCCCTCACATCCATTAATAAAAATGGCTGGCCAGATTCGATTTGCACAAAAACAATTAAGTCAATCTGACCCTGTGCCTGGTCCCACAGTGTTCACTGATGGTTCAGGAAAAACAGGGAAGGCTGCTATTGCCTGGTATGATGGACATCAATGGCAGAACAGAGTGGAACACCAGGAAGGCTCTCCTCAGATTGCTGAATTGAGGGCCATGACTATGGTATTTCAGCAATTTTCTGGTCCTGTTAATGTTGTTACTGATTCGGCCTATGTGGCTGGGTTAGTGCAACGGTTAGACAAGGCTGTCCTTAGCCATGTTACTCAAGAAAAACTTTTTGGAATTTTAAAACTATTATGGACTGAAATTCAAAAGCGACATTCTCCTTATTATGTATTACATATTAAGAGTCATACAAACCTCCCTGGTTTTTTTGGTGGAAGGAAATGCAAGAGCAGATGCACTAGTATCAGGCGTAGCAATGGGACCTACTCCAAACATTAAACAACAAGCTATTGCTTCTCATCAATTTTTTCATCAGGGTTATCGAGCCCTGAGACGACAATTTCGCTTGTCCAATGCTGAGGCTCGTGCTATTGTTGCTGCATGCCCTGACTGTCAAGACCAACACGTCCCTCATTACTATGGGACCAACCCTAGAGGATTACGGGCCCTCCAGATCTGGCAAACAGATGTTACTCATATTGTTGAATTTGGCAGATTAAAATTTGTCCATGTATCTATTGACACGTTTTCTTCGGTCATCATTGCTACTGCTCATGCGGGAGAAACTGCCAAAGATGTCATTCGCCATTGGCAACGGGCTTTTTCTATTGCTGGAGTCCCGCATCAGATAAAAACGGATAATGGTCCAGCTTATGTATCTCAAAAGGTTAATTCATTTTTACAGCTGTGGGGTGTAACTCATGTTACTGGTATCCCTCATTCTCCCACTGGACAAGGTATTGTCGAACGTGCTCATGGCACATTAAAACGGCTTCTGCAAAAACAAAAAGGGGGAATGGCAGGGGAGCCTCCAGAGGCTCGACTGAACAAAGCTATGTATGTCCTGAATTTTTTACAGGTCTCTGATGATTCTCAGGAACCCCCGATAATACGTCACTTTGGCTCTCTAACCACCACCTGTGGGATGTCTCCAGGAGCCAAAGTTAGGGTTCGGGATCTACAGACAGGTCAGTGGTCTGATCCCTGTGATCTGATAACTTGGGGTCGAGGGTATGCTTGTGTCTCGACAGATGGTGGTCCCCGGTGGGTTCCTGCTCGTTGTGTCCGGCCTGTGGTGGAAAGCTGATCTCGTTGAAGGATGGACGTTGGCTGAGTAAGCAAGCCAACGCTACGTCAATAGTATTGAGTGATTTATTAACTGATGCTGATAGTGTTAGGCATGCTGCACTGCAAAATAGAGCTGCAATTGTTTGTCTTTTATTGTTAGTGCAAGGAGATAGATGTGAAGATTTTGAGGGAAGTGGTCTTGTATGGGACTGGCTGAACAAATTGCTCAGAGGATGGGGATTGCCCAGCTGGTTGTTATCATTGCTAAAAACAAGGTTGCTGATTCTGGTCGTTGTTGTAGTTGTGTTATTAATATTGCCCTCTCTGGACAGTTTGCTGCAAAGGGCCCTGCAGCAAGCTGTCAGAGCAATTTCTTTTAGCACAAATACAAAAAGCGGGAATTGTGGGAACTACGGCTGGTCCGCGGATCCCAGGACAGAAGATGAAGGAAACTGGCCTTGGAGAAATTGCTGTGTACCCCTGCAGATCTGAAAACTCCCTGAACAGAAGTGGAAAACAACTTGCAGGTGCCTGGGAGAGCCAGGGAGCCGTAAGATAAAGAGGAACTGTATGATAAGAGACTGGACTGTGTTTTTGCACTAATTGTGTGACGTAATGAATTTGGCTTAAGTTATGTAGAGTGCGTGATCGCCAATCATGTGTTAGGCTAAGGCGCGTGAACAGCTGTAGTTAACCAACCACCTAATTGCTTATGTCGCGTGCGCTGCTAGAATTAGTATAAAGGCGTGCTGGAACTTGCAAGGGGGGATTAATTAATTATATAATAAATCAATACTGCTTGAACCTGTGTATGTCGTGTCCGTCTCAACAGCGACATACAGCAACAATCCCCAGTATATTCCTCGTGTGCACTACAGGGACTTTATCCCCTTCTACAGTACGTAAAAGTTGTGATTGGGCAGGACCAGCTCGATTGGCAGATCCTCTGGTGTAGACTAACCAGGTGGCTTTTGCTAAATGTGTATCCCAATGTTTGAAGGTTCCACCACCCATTGCTTTCAGTGTGGTTTTTAGCAGTCCGTTATATCGTTCAATCTTCCCAGAAGCTGGTGCATGATAGGGGATGTGATATACCCACTCGATGCCATGGTCTTTGGCCCAAGTGTCTATAAGAGTATTACGGAAATGAGTCCTGTTGTCTGACTCAATTCTTTCTGGGGTGCCATGCCGCCACAAGACTTGCTTTTCAAGGCCCAAGATAGCGTTCCGGGCGGTGGCATGGGGCACAGCATAGGTTTCCAACCATCCAGTGGTTGCTTGCACCATTGTGAGCACGTAACGCTTGCCACTACGAGTTTGTGGAAGTGTGATATAGTCAATTTGCCAAGCCTCTCCGTACTTACATTTCAACCGACGTCCTCCATACCAAAGAGGTTTTAACCGCTTGGCTTGCTTGATTGCAGCACACGTTTCACATTCATGGATAACCTCTGCAATAGTGTCCATAGTTAAGTCCACCCCTCGACCACGAGCCCATCTGTATGTTGCATCTCTTCCTTGATGGCCTGAGGCATCATGGGCCCAACGAGCTAGAAATTTTTCACCCTTGTGTTGCCAGTCCAGATCCACCTGAGCCACTTTAATCTTAGCAGCCTGATCCACCTGTTGATTGTTTTGATGTTCTTCCATGGCCCAGCTCTTGCGTACATGAGCATCTACATGCTGTCCTTTTACAGCCAGCTTCTCCACTCGAGCAGCAATGTCTTTCCACAATGGGGCAGCCCAGATGGGTTTACCTCTGCGTTGCCAGTTGCTCTGCTTCCATTGCCGTAGCCATCCCCACAGGGCATTTGCTACCGTCCATGAGTCGGTATAGAGATAGAGCATTGGCCACTTTTCTCGTTCAGCAATGTCTAAAGCCAGTTGGATGGCTTTGACCTCTGCAAACTGACTTGATTCGCTTTCTCCTTCAGTAGCTTCTGCGACCCGTCGAGTAGGACTCCATACAGCAGCTTTCCATTTTCAGTGTTTCCTTACAAGATGACAGGATCCATCAGTAAACAGAGCGTATTTCTTCTCATTGTCTGGTAGTTCATTATATGGTGAGGCCTCCTCAGCACGTGTCACCTCCTCCTCCTCTGGTGACTTTCCAAAATCTTTACCTTCAGTCCGGTTAGTAATCACTTCCAAAATTCCTGGGCGATTGGGGTTTCCTATTCCTGTGCTGTTCTTCGACCCTCAGCAATCCCACAGCAGAAGGGTCCGTTGAGAGACCAGGCAAAGCAGACAGCTGCCTGCCTTCTTCTGTCTCTACTGCAGCTATGCCAAAAGCCCACCGGTACCCTTTTGGGTCTTTGAAATACCCTCTCTTAAGATAATCTATGCCAAGGATGCACGGCGCTTCTGGGCCGGTGACAATGGGGTGTTTTTGCCACTGGTCTCCAGTTAGGCTCACTTCAGCCTCCAACACAGCCGGTTGTTGAGACCTCCCTGTCACTCCAGAAATGCAGATGGATTCTGCCCCTCTCGAGTTCGATGGTATCAGGGTGCACTGGGCACCAGTGTCCACTGGAGCCTTATACTTCTGGGGGGCCTGATGTGCCAGGCCAACGAACCCACACAGTCCAGTAAGCTCGATTGCACCTTTCCTCTCATACTGTATTTGTGAGGTAATAGTAACGTTTATGATGTAATATCAGAGTTTATGACGTACCAGTAACGTTTATGATGTAACAGTAACGTTTATGAAGTCACAGTAACTTTAATGATGAAATATCAGAGTTTATGACGTCACAGTAACGTTTATGATGCAACAGTAATGCTTATGACGTAACAGTAACATTTATGAAGTAATATCAGAGTTTATGACATAACAGTAGCGCTATGACGCAACAGTAACGTTTATGATGCAATATCAGAGTTTATGACGTCACGGTAGCATTTATGACGTCACGGTAGCGTTTATGACGTCACAGTAGCGTTTATGATGTCACAATAATGTTTATGACATGATAGTAACGTTTATGATGTCGCAGTGGTGTTTATGACGTCACAGTAGTGTTTATGATGTCACAGTGGGGTCTATGACATAATAGTAATATTTATGGCGTCACGGTAGTGTTTATGACATCACAATAATGTTTATGACATAATAGTAACGTTTATGATGTCACAGTGTCGTTTATGATGTCACAGTAGCGTTTATGACATCACAATATCGTTTATTACGTCAGAATAGCGTTTATGACGTCACAGTGGTGTTTATGACATCACAGTCGCATTTATGACGTCACAATAACGTTTATGACGTCATGGTAATGTTTATGACGTCATAATAACGTTATGACGTCACAGTAGGGTCTATGACATAATAGTAATATTTATGATGTCACAGTAGCGTTTATGACGTCGCAATATCGTTTATGACATAACAGTCGTGTTTATGACGTCACAATAACGTTTATGATGTCACAGTGTCGTTTATGACGTCACAGTAGGGTCTATGGCATAATAGTAATGTTGATGACGTCACAGTCCCGTTTATGACGTCACAATAACGTTATATGATGTCACAGTGTCGTTTATGGCGTCACAATAGCATTATGACGTCACAGTGGGGTCTATGACATAATAGTAATATTTATGGCGTCACGGTAGCGTTTATGACATCACAATAATGTTTATGACATAATAGTAACGTTTATGATGTCACAGTGTCGTTTATGACGTCACAGTAGCGTTTATGACATCACAATATCGTTTATGACGTCACAGTGGTGTTTATGACATCACAGTCGCATTTATGACGTCACAATAACGTTTATGATGTCACAGTGTCGTTTATGACGTCACAATAACGTTATGACGTCACAGTAGGGTCTATGACATAATAGTAATGTTTATGACGTCACAGTCCCGTTTATGACGTCACAATAACTTTTATGACGTCACAGTAGCGTTCATGACGTCGCAGTAGCGTTTATGACGTCATGGTGATGTTTATGACGTCACAATATCGTTTGCGACATCACAGTCACGTTTATGACGTCACAGTCCCGTTTATGACGTCACAACAACGTTTATGACGTCATGGTAATGTTTATGACGCCACACTAGCATTATGACGTCACAGTAGGGTCTATGACATAATAGTAATATTTATGATGTCACAGTCCCGTTTATGACGTCACAATAACGTTTATGACGTCATGGTAATGTTTATGATGTCACAATATCGTTTATGACGTCACAATAATGTCTATGACGTCATGGCAATGTTTATGACGTCACAGCGTTTATGACGTCACAATATCGTTTATGACGTCATTGTGATGTTTATGGCGTCACAATATCGTTTATGACGTCACGGTAATGTTTATGACGTCACAGTCTCGTTTATGACGTCATGGTGATGTTTATGACGTCACAACAACGTCATGACGTCACAGTAGGGTCTATGACGTTGCAGTAGCGTTTATGACGTCACAGTAGGGTCTATGACATAATAGCGATATTTATGACGTCACAGTCCCGTTTATGACGTCACGGTAATGTTTATGACGTCACAGTCCCGTTTATGACGTCACAATAACGTTATGATGTCACAGTAGGGTCTATGACGTCGCAGTAGCGTTTATGACGTCATGGTAATGTTTATGACGTCACAATATAGTTTATGACATCACAGTCGCGTTTATGACGTCGTGGTAATGTTTATGACGTCACAATATCGTTTATGACGTCACGGCGATGTTCATGACGTCACAGTGGCGTTTATGACGTCGCAGTAGGGTCTATGACGTTGCGGTAGCGTTTATGACGTCACAGTAGGGTCTATGACATAATAGCGATATTTATGACGTCACCGTCCCGTTTTATGACGTCATGGTAATGTTTATGACGTCACAATATCGTTTATGACATCACGGTGATGTTTATGACGTCACAGTGGCGTTTATGACGTCAAAGTCCCGTTTATGACGTCATGGTAACGTTTATGACGTCACAACATCGTTTATGACGTCACGGTAATGTTTATGATGTCACAATATCGTTTATGACGTCACGGTAATGTTTATGACGTCACAGTCCCGTTTATGACGTCATGGTGATGTTTATGACGTCACAACAACGTTATGACGTCACAGTAGGGTCTATGACGTTGCAGTAGCGTTTATGACGTCGCAGTAGGGTCTATGACATAATAGCGATATTTATGACGTCACAGTCCCGTTTATGACGTCATGGTAATGTTTATGACGTCACAACAACGCTTATGACATCACAATAGCGTTATGACGTCACAGTGGTGTGTATGACGTCACAATAACGTTTATGATGTACCAGTGTCGTTTATGACGTCACAATATCGTTTATGACGTCACAGTCCCGTTTATGACGTCATGGCAATGTTTATGACGTCGCAATCGCGTTTATGACGTCACAGTGGCGTTTATGACGTCACAGTCCCGTTTATGACGTCACAACAACGTTTATGACGTCATGGTAATGTTTATGACGCCACAATAGCATTATGACGTCACAGTAGGGTCTATGACATAATAGTAATATTTATGATGTCACAGTCCCGTTTATGACGTCACAATAACGTCTATGACGTCACAATATCGTTTATGACGTCACAATACCGTTTACGACGTCATTGTGATGTTTATGGCGTCACAATATCGTTTATGACGTCACGGTAATGTTTATGACGTCACAGTAGCGTTTATGACGTCGCAGTAGGGTCTATGACGTTGCGGTAGCGTTTATGACGTCACAGTAGGGTCTATGACATAATAGCGATATTTATGACGTCACCGTCCCGTTTATGACGTCATGGTAATGTTTATGACGTCACAATATCGTTTATGACATCACGGTGATGTTTATGACGTCACAGTGGCGTTTATGACGTCAGAGTCCCGTTTATGACGTCATGGTAACGTTTATGACGTCACAACATCGTTTATGACGTCACGGTAATGTTTATGACGTCACAGTAAGTTTATGACGTCACAGTCCCGTTTATGACGTCATGGTAATGTTTATGACGTCGCAATCGCGTTTATGACGTCACAGTGGCGTTTGTGACGTCACAGTGGTGTGTTTGGCGTCACAATATCGTTTATGACGTCACAGTGGCGTTTATGACGTCACAATAACGCTTATGACGTCACAATAACGTTTATGCTGTCACAGTCCCGTTTATGACGTCACAGTCCCGTTTATGACGTCATGGCAATGTTTATGACGTCACAATCACGTTTATGACGTCGCAGTAGCGTTTATGACGTCACAATAACGTTTATGACGTCACAATAACGTTTATGACGTCATTGTAATGTCTATGACGTCACAACAACGTTGTGACGCCACAGTAGGGTCTATGACGTCGCAGTAGCGTTTATGACGTCACAGTCCCGCTTATGACGTCACGGTAATGTTTATGATGTCACAATATAGTTTATGACGTCACGGTAAGGTTTATGACGTCACAGTAGCGTTTATGACATCACGGTCGCGTTTATGACGTCACGATAACGTTTATGCTGTCACAGTGTCGTCTATGACGTCATAATAGCGCTATGGCGTCACAGTAGGGTCTATGACATAATAGTAATATTTATGACGTCACAGTAGCGTCTATGATGTCACAGTGTCGTTTGTGACGTCACAGTAGCGTTTGTGACGCCACAATATCGTTTATGACGTCACAGTGTCGTTTATGACGTCACAATAACGTTTACGATGTCACAGTGGCGTTTAGACGTCACAACACCATTCATGACGTCACAATATCGTTTATGACATAGTAGTAACGTTTATGACGTCACAGCGGGGTTTATGATGTCACAGTAGCGTTTATGACGTCGCAGTATCGTTTATGGCATCACAATAGCGTTTATGACGTCACAATAGCGTTTATGGCGTCACAGCGGCGTTTATTATGTCACAGTTGCGTTTATGATGCAACATTAACGTTTATGATGTCACAGTGGCGTTTATGACGTCACAGTAGCATTTGTGACGTAATACTAATGTTTATGATGTAATATCAGCGTTTGTGATGTAACAGTAACGTTTATGATGTCACAGTAATGTTTATGACATCACAGTAATTTTAATGATGCAATATCAGAGTTTATGATGTCACAGTAGCGTTTGTGACGTTGCAGTAACTTTTATGACGTAATATCAGAGTTTATGATGGCACAGTAGCGTTTATGATGACACAGTAGCCTTTATGATGTCACAGTAGCGTTTATGATGTAACAGTAACTTTTATGATGTAATATCAGATTTTATGATGTAACAGTAGCGTTTATGACGTCATGGTAACATTTATGATGTCGCAGTAGCGTTTATGATGTCACAATTGCGTTTATGATGCCACAGTAACTTTTATGATGTCACAGTAGCGTTTATGACGTCACAGTAACTTCAGTGATGCAATAACAGAATTTATGACGTCACAGTAGCGTTTATGACGTCACAGTGGCGTTTATTACCTAATAGTAACTTTTATGGTGTAATATCAGAGTTTATGATGTCACAATAGCGTTTATGATGCCATAGTAACTTTTATGTCACAGTGGCGTTTATGACATAATACTAACTTTTATGATGTGATATCAGAGTTTATGACGTCACAATAGCGTTTATGACGTCACAGTATCGTTTATGATGTCACAGTGGCGTTTATGATGTCACAGTAGCTTTTATGACGACACAGTATCGTTTACGACGCCACAGTAGCGTTTATGACGTCACAGTGGCATTTATGGTGTCACAGTAATGTTTATGACGTCACACTAGCATTTATGAAGTCACAGTAGCGTTTGTGATGTAATAGTAACTTTTATGATGTAATATGATGTCTATGGTATCACAGTAGCGTTTATGATGCAACATTGACGTTTATGACATAACAGTAGCATTTATGACGTAACAGTAACGTTTATGGCGTCACAGTAGCGTTTATGACGTAATACTAATGTTTATGATGTAATATCAGCGTTTATGACGTAACGGTAACGTTTATGGCGTAACAGTACTAGATATCTATCTCCATATAATTAGCACCAAAAAATGTTATTAACACGGCCTCCACTGCTACTGAGAACAGAAGCAGCCTCAAACAGATGCTCAAGCAGGTTTTTCCCCTGCAAAGCGTTTGGGTGGGACGTGTCCTGTGCTCAGGCACATCTGAAACCAGCCGGGAAGCAGCAAATTCAACTCCAGTTCACGTACGCTTCCCCACAGCAGGCTGAGGGCTCCAAAGCCCAGAGGAGCTGTGGATGCATTGAGCCCTGGTGCTCCAAAGGCTCCTGTTCCCAGCGTTCCAGGGAGTTGAGGCTGGGTGTTTCCAGGTAAGGAAGTCTGTCCTGTCCCAAGAGCTGTGGCAGGAGAGATGCCTGTCGTTCACTACAGCACTGTGACAAACTTTGGGGGAAAATAACCGAAATTATGCAAAGTGGGGAAACACCGCTTTGCAAAGCTCAGCTCAAAGGCTGCAATATTAGAGCACCTTTGGAGCGAGACACAGCTGCTGCTCCCAGGAACAAACAAGGCCTACGCAATATCCTGGAAATGGGGAGTAGAGTGGTACGGAGGTATCACGGCTCATCCCTGTTCTCAGGGATAAGGGGCGCCTGGTGAGGATAAAGGTGAATCACAACCGCTGCCTCCGCAGTGATGGTGAAATCGTGTCCTTTAGGTACCAAGTCACACCGCCACCCGCCTCCGAGCTGGGACCACCCCTCACGAGAAGAAATTTCACCAATCCTAATAAAGTGATGTATGACTAGAGTCACTCGAGCTCCACCTAAAAGAAATGAAATGAAAAAGTGTAAAATGGCAAAAGACCAAGGGGTTGTTAGGGAGAAGCCCCTCCGTCGAAACGTCCAGGATCAGTCGCCGGGCTGAACCTCTCTTCTGCCCCCCATAGGGACGCCTGTTGGGCAAGAGCTCTGTGTTATGTGCACTTAGTTACTCACACCTGGCAGCTGTTCAGTATTATCACGGCAGTATTTTAATTAAAGTTGTTCCTGTAGTCAGTCACTATCACCGGCTATCTACGAATCTACATTCTGTCACGAATAAAATATATATATCTTTTTCCGGAAACTTTTGAATTATTCTAATGAATTTGGCCCATAGTACTACTAGTGACGATCCCTAGTAAGTGGGCGAACCTCCCTCCAATTCACTGGGCTGCCAAGGGAAGGCACGGGGAGTCGGGCTCAAGGGTCTCGCCTGACTTGGGAAACTAGTATACTGGTAAAATTACCTCCTGTTTGTCTATTAGTGTTGGGTCCCACGATAAGCCAGATGAACAACCCTCCCAGAGTTTCTGACCTCTTCCTTAGACTCTTGATATCCTGGGTTGCAGCCCCAGACTCCTCCAGGGAAGGTTCCAAACAAGATTTTTCAGCTATAGATGAAGCTGTCTACTCCAGGATCCACCTGACACTCCTCACAGGGAGATCCCAGTGATTTTCACTACTTCTTTAGACTTTTGGTATCCTGGTTATCAGCCCATGACTGCTCCAGGGAAGCTAACTCATAGGATTTTTCAAATTTAGAGGATGCTGTCTGCTCCAGGATCATCCTGAGACTCCTACAATGCAGATATCAGTGGGTTTGACCTCTTCTTTAGACTCTTGGAATCCTGTGTAGCAGTTCCAGACTCCTCCAGGAAAGGTTCCAAACAAGATTTTTCAGCTTTAGGGGAAGCTCTCTGCTCTAGGATCTACCAGAGACTCCTCCCAGGCAGATCCCAGAGTTTTTGACCTCTTCCTTGGACTCTTGGTATCCTAGTTATCAGGCCATGATGGCTCCAGGGAAGCTACCTTGTTGCTGTATGTCGCTGTTGAGACGGACACGACATACACAGGTTCAAGCAGTATTGATTTATTATATAATTAATTAATCCCCCCTTGCAAGTTCCAGCACGCCTTTATACTAATTCTAGCAGCGCACGCGACATAAGCAATTAGGTGGTTGGTTAACTACAGCTGTTCACGCGCCTTAGCCTAACACATGATTGGCGATCACGCACTCTACATAACTTAAGCCAAATTCATTACAGTCACACAATTAGTGCAAAAACACAGTCCAGTCTCTTATCATACAGTTCCTCTTTATCTTACGGCTCCCTGGCTCTCCCAGGCACCTGCAAGTTGTTTTCCACTTCTGTTCAGGGAGTTTTCAGATCTGCAGGGGTACACAGCAATTTCTCCAAGGCCAGTTTCTTCATCTTCTGTCCTGGGATCCGCGGACCAGCCGTAGTTCCCACAATTCCCACTTTTTGTATTTGTGCTAAAAGAAATTGCTCTGACAGCTTGCTGCAGGGCCCTTTGCAGCAAACTGTCCAGACAGGGCAATATTAATAACACAACTACAACAACGACCAGAATCAGCAACCTTGTTTTTAGCAATGATAACAACCAGCTGGGCAATCCCCATCCTCTGAGCAATTTGTTCAGCCAGTCCCATACAAGACCACTTCCCTCAAAATCTTCACATCTATCTCCTTGCACTAACAATAAAAGACAAACAATTGCAGCTCTATTTTGCAGTGTAGCATGCCTAACACTATCAGCATCAGTTAATAAATCACTCAATACTATTGACGTAGCGTTGGCTTGCTTACTCAGCCAACGTCCATCCTTCAACGAGATCAGCTTTCCACCACAGGCCGGACACAACGAGCAGGAACCCACCGGGGACCACCATCTGTCGAGACACAAGCATACCCTCGACCCCAAGTTATCAGATCACAGGGATCAGACCACTGACCTGTCTGTAGATCCCAAACCCTAACTTTGGCTCCTGGAGACATCCCACAGGTGGTGGTTAGAGAGCCAAAGTGACGTATTATCGGGGGTTCCTGAGAATCATCAGAGACCTGTAAAAAATTCAGGACATACATAGCTTTGTTCAGTCGAGCCTCTGGAGGCTCCCCTGCCATTCCCCCTTTTTGTTTTTGCAGAAGCCGTTTTAATGTGCCGTGAGCACGTTCGACAATACCTTGTCCAGTGGGAGAATGAGGGATACCAGTAACATGAGTTACACCCCACAGCTGTAAAAATGAATTAACCTTTTGAGATACATAAGCTGGACCATTATCTGTTTTTATCTGATGCGGGACTCCAGCAATAGAAAAAGCCCGTTGCCAATGGCGAATGACATCTTTGGCAGTTTCTCCCGCATGAGCAGTAGCAATGATGACCGAAGAAAACGTGTCAATAGATACATGGACAAATTTTAATCTGCCAAATTCAACAATATGAGTAACATCTGTTTGCCAGATCTGGAGGGCCCGTAATCCCTCTAGGGTTGGTCCCATAGTAATGAGGGACGTGTTGGTCTTGACAGGTCAGGGCATGCAGCAACAATAGCACGAGCCTCAGCATTGGACAAGCGAAATTGTCGTCTCAGGGCTCGATAACCCTGATGAAAAAATTGATGAGAAGCAATAGCTTGTTGTTTAATGTTTGGAGTAGGTCCCATTGCTACGCCTGATACTAGTGCATCTGCTCTTGCATTTCCTTCCACCAAAAAAACAGGGAGGTTCGTATGACTCTTAATATGTAATACATAATAAGGAGAATGTCGCTTTTGAATTTCAGTCCATAATAGTTTTAAAATTCCAAAAAGTTTTTCTTGAGTAACATGGCTAAGGACAGCCTTGTCTAACCGTTGCACTAACCCAGCCACATAGGCCGAATCAGTAACAACATTAACAGGACAAGAAAATTGCTGAAATACCATAGTCATGGCCCTCAATTCAGCAATCTGAGGAGAGCCTTCCTGGTGTTCCACTCTGTTCTGCCATTGATGTCCATCATACCAGGCAATGGCAGCCTTCCCTGTTTTTCCTGAACCATCAGTGAACACTGTGGGACCAGGCACAGGGTCAGATTGGCTTAATTGTTTTTGTGCAAATCGAATCTGGCCACCCATTTTTATTAATGGATGTGAGGGCAGGTGATAACTAATTTGACCTGTATAATTTGTCATTGCTGCTTGAAGTGCTGAACTGTTGGCAAGGCACCATTCAAAATATTCGCTTTTTACTGGTATCACAATGTTCTCAGGATCTCTTGCCAACAATTCCACACAGCGAGCTCTAGTTTTCATAATAATTTGAGCTAAAAGTTCAAAAAGTCCAGGAGCAGTTTTTTTAGTTTTAAAAGGCAAAAAAGCCCATTCCAAAACATGCAAAGGATCTTGCCAATCAGAATTCCACTGTGCAAGCATTGCAAAAGGTATCAGATCATCTATCAAAACAAACACTTGCACTGATACAGTTAGATCGATTCTCCATACATGTTTCTGCATGATTGCCTGTTCTACCTCTTCAATCACCTGTTTTGCTTCTGGAGTTAGAACTCGTGGTGCAGAAATGTCCGAGTCCCCTTTTAACAGCTCCAGGAGCAGGTTGTAATTCGGAAGACGTCAAGCCCAAATAAGGTCGGACCCAATTAATCATCCCTGCTAGTTTTTGTACATCATTCAGGGTTTTTACCTTTATTTGCAACTGAATTGGCTGTGGCATTACCGTTTGATCTAACACCTTTATACCCAGGTACAGCCATGGCTGCTGGCGTTGCACTTTTTCTGGGGCAATCACTAATCCATGGTATTGTAATGACTTTCGTGCTTCAGCCTCCATTTCAGCCAGCATTACCTGTGAAGGTGCGGCTAGTAAGATGTCATCCATATAGTGATAACAATACCCTGATGGAAATGCAGCTCGAATAGGGCTTAAGGCTTTTGCCACGAACCACTGACAAATAGTGGGTGAATTTTTCATACCTTGTGGTAAAACTTTCCAATGATACCTTTTGGCTGGTTCACTGTTATTCACTGAAGGCACTGTGAATGCAAATTTCTCCATGTCCTGGTTAGCAAGAGGAATAGTAAAAAACCAATCCTTTAAATCCAATATTACAATTTCCCATTGCATTGGAATCATAGTTGATGAGGGCAACCCTGGTTGCAAGGCCCCCATTGTTGCCATCACCTCATTGATTTTAAATCATGCAATAAACGCCATTTTCCTGATTTCTTTTTTATCACGAACACAGGTGTGTTCCAGGGACTGTGAGAGGCTTCTATATGTCCTGCTGCCAATTGCTCTTTAACCAGAAGGTGCAGGGCTGTGAGTTTTTCTTGATTGAGGGGCCACTGGTCCACCCAAACAGGCTTTTCTGTTAACCATGTTAATGCCAGTGTGGGCTGTGTCACGCCCTGCAGCACAGTGACCCCTGCTAAAAATCCGTTGTAATTCTTACGCCCCATTGTCCAAGGCAGTCCCTCCCCCACAAATTTAAGGGTGCTGCGGTCACATATGGTCTAATAGTGGCCTTCTGTCCCTCAGGGTTACTAATAAGGACAGGCCTGGCGGCCATAAAACTGTTAGCAACCCCCCCAAGACCCACTACTCCCGCATTATTTGACACTAGAGGCCAGGTGGAAGGCCAATCACGCTGTGCAATGATAGTAACATCAGCTCCTGTGTCCAACAAACCCGTTAGTCTTGTCTGCGATGGGGTTGCATGATCCATTGTAAGTGTGCACGTCATTTGTGGTCTCTTGTCGGTGACAGTCTGGGACCAAAAAACAGATGGTTTCCCCGTAGATCCAAATCCGTTGTTGCCACGAACAGTTTGCTCTGTTTTAGGAACACAACTCACAAAGGGCACAAGTTGAGCAATTCGAGTCCCTTTAACAATAGTTACTGGTGGTGTCGCAGTAGATACCATAGCACAGATCTGTCCTGTATAATCAGCATCAATCACTCCTACATGCACTATCAACCCTTGCAAGGTGCCACTTGATCGTCCTATTAACAAAGCACTAAGTCCTTTACCGATTGGTCCCCATGCATCCAAAGGCACTTTGTGAATTTGACAATTATTTATTGTTACTGTGTCGGCGATGGATACATCCATCCCGGCAGCTTCGACTGTCTTTCCTGATAGTTTGTCGCATAAGTTTGTGGATTGGTCTGTGGATGCTGCATTGCTCCCACAAAAGGGTTGCCAGGACTGTAGGGCATTTGTGTCTGTGCGCGCCCCCTCGCGCTCTTTTTGCCGTTTCCCGGAATTGGCTGACCGGTAGCATAAAACTTTGATCGACATTGTTGTGATAGTTTGATGTGTGGGGGGGTGTTCTGGTGGCAGGGGAGGGGATTTGCTCCCTGTGCCACCAGATCTGAGTCCCATCCCCCCCGGGGGAGGTTGAGCCAAGGCGGCGCCTCTGCGAATTGCCCTATTTAAGTTGGGACAAAGGGGCGGGAAAGGGCTTTTTGCTCAGGAGCGAGGAGAGAGCAGGAGGGCGCTGCCCTCGCTCCTGGCTCCCGGCCGAGCGGCCGCTCGGGCTCGGGCCGGCGCCATGTGCTCAAGATGGCGCCGGGGGAGCCACATGGGGGACTCGGTAAGCGCCCCACTCCCGGGGTGCCCACCGGGCCGAGCTTCCCCAGAGAGGATTAATATCTAAGAGAAGACAACCACAACGACCGGATCAGCAAAGATGGAGCAGGAGGAGGTGTACTGGAGCTGAGGCTTCCCTTGCAAATCGGTGTGAGATGGCAGGCGGCCCCCCTGCAGCCAGGGTGTACTCGGCGGAGCAGCGACCCACTCGTGGCCCGTGGAGAAACCCACGTCGGGAAGGAGATGCCTGAGCCCAGGAGAGGTCGTGGAGCAGGGGATGCGCGACCAGGTACTGTTGATAATGGGGCATGGAATGCACGACGAGGTCGTGGAGGCATCTGGAGACCGTGGGACGACCCACGCCGACGCGAGTGACAGCAGCTCCCTAAGAGGCCGAGACTGGTAAAGCCCGAACTGGTGCGATCCATGGGGAGGATTGCAATCCTGCGGGCAGGACTTACTTTGGAAAAGTTTGGGGACTTTTTCTTTGTGAGTAGGGGATCCACCGAAGCAAGGGAAAAATGGTGTAAAGACTCCTCCTCCTTTTAAGAAAAGGAGCGGCAGTGAACAACATGGATGAACTGACCTGTACTCCCCCATTCCCTGTCTCCCTGCGCCGCTGGGGAGAAGGCAGAGCCAGGAACGAAAGGAAAATAGGGGGTGGGGAGGTGTCGTTTTAAGATCGGGCCTTGTTTTCTCTTTTCTCCTCTCAAGTAACCGGTTTCGTCCTCTTTTGTCCTTTGTTAAGTAACTGTTAATAAATTGTTTTGTTTTTATGAAGAAAGCCTGAGTCATGTTTTGCCCGAGACCATGGTTGGTGGGTGCTCCCTTTCGGTTCTTGTCTCGACCCTCAGTCCAAAAAAAACCACGACAATTGTTTAGCAAAATGACCTATTTTTCCACATTTATGGCAAGTAACTGGCACTGAGCCATTAACTTTTTCGGTATTTATTGTCAGCCTTTGGCCTTTCAGTCCTGGGCACTCTGATTTTGTATGTCCCAGGTTTCCACATCTATAACACTTCTGCTCCTTAACACGCAAGGCAGCTAGGGCGGTGGCCAGTGTGCAGTCATTTTATGCTCTACAGACCCGACTTTAGCACACGCAGTAACCATTTCCTCTAAGGAGGGGTCCCCCGGCAATGTCTCGATAACTCTCTGACAGTCAGGGTTGGCGTTATCTCTTGCCAACTGCTTTGTTAACAGGGCTCGCAAACTGTTGTCAAATACTTGTTTTTCTATAGCCCCTTGCAGTTTTTCCACAAATTGTAGGAAAGGTTCCCTGACCCGTTGTTTAATTGTTGAATATCTTGCCTTAGGTTCCGCCATTTCTGCCGTGCGCATCAAAGCTTGCATCCCTATTTGCTTAATTTGCACAAGAATTTGGGGATGCCACTGTGCTTGAATTGCCGGATTACTAAATATCTGACCCATTCCCATCAACACATCAGTACCTACAGTGTGACAAGGGTCACCTTGGGGCAATTGCATATTTTGCAATGCCTGATGATCAGCCTGTTGTCTCCAAACATTCATAAAAACCGAGTGCTGTACTGGCTGAAACATAATTTGAGCCAAATGTTGAAAATCATACGGCACCAATACCTCTAAATTCAATAATCGCAACAATTGTGTCACTGCTGGGGAATTCGGTCCATACTGAGCTACCGCCTTCTGCATATCCTGTGTAACCTTCCATGACCACCCCACATGTTGATTGGGCTGATTAGAGCCCGGGAGGGCTAGCTCCACAGGGAATGCACTAGGCCCTCCCCCCACTTCCATCACAGACAGATCTTTATTGACCGGTGTCCCCAGTGTTTCGGTCAAGTCCCAGTCCCCGACCTCCATTGCCTTTTTCCTAACCGCGTCCCAAAATTGTACTGCATTACGCGGCTGAACCGTCACTGTAGCAGGTGGCAACACCCACGACTGCGGTAAGGGAGGCCGATACGGTAGACCCCCCTGTTTTCCCATCCCCTTTGCAGAAACAGAGGGCATCTCAGCAAAATCTGTTACGGAATCCTCCTCCTCGTCACTCTCCGGTAAAGGAGGATATACCTGATCCTGTATTTGTTCGTCCTCTGTCGCCTTAATATCAGAGGAATTCAGTGGAGAAGAAGGGAGAGAGCATGTTTCGATACTAGGTTTTGCGTACTTTTCTTTTGCCTCTTGCAACTGCTGCCAAGGCAACTTATAGGGAGTAAATTTTTCCGCCGCTTTTAGCTGTGCTGCAGGAGATACATACATTCCTGACGATTTTTCCGCCGCCTTTAGCTGTTCTGCGGGGGATACGTACACTCCCAGGGAGTCCGGCTCCACTAAATGAGCAGATTTCAGCAACCTTTTTCTCGGCTTAGGCACAGGCGGTAACCTCCCAGCTGAGCCGTCATTCACTTTAGAAGTCTCTCCCACAACCTCACTTACTGCAGAAGAGGTTATCGGAACAGAGTCCGTCTTATCCTCTGCTTTATCGTGCTCAGACTTTAAGTCTTTCAAGGCCTCTAAAACCGATCGCCACGTTGTCAATAAGTCCACAGCTTCTTTTTGCCCACTGGTAGCAGCATCAAATAATTTCTTCCCCAGGGCTTGCCAAACAGGCACACTGAATGCTGTGGCAGAGTTCGCTTCAAGCCCTTGTCGCTGCGCCCACAACAATGTGGAGAAACCTTCTGGCTGCTGCAGCATCCTGTGAAAGTTCTTTCCCTATGCAGGCTAACTAAGAAACACCTGTAGCTCGTTACACTGGGAAAGTTACCTTGAAACAGGTGCTGTAGCATTCAGCCAATCACTCTGGGAGATGGATGGTCAAGTGACCAATAGCCTTGACCCATCTAGCAAATCATGTGACTCCTGACTATTTAAGGCAGGGCGTTTACTCCTAAGGGTGAGGCATTTCCTCCTGAGCCTTGGAGGAGTGTGGGCCTTCCTTAGAGTAAGCCTGAAGCCTTCGCATTAGAGCATTGGTCTGCTTGGAGCCACCTGAAGCCTTCCAGCTGCGACAACTGGTGACCCCGACGTGATCCAGCCACAACTAAGATCTGAAGGTACGTGCTTCCGTACACGGGGCTCCAAGGGACGAACTGCAAATTAGAATGATGGGACAAAGCTCCACAAAAGAAAGCATGATGTTCTCCATTCTCAAACCTGCAATGACAATCGCAGGTGCCAAAATAAGTGATGAAGCTCTCTGTGAGCTGTTAGATTGGGCGGCAGAGCATGAATGCCTGACCGACCTCAACACCCCCTTTAGCTCAGAAGCGTGGAAGCAGCTAGGGGATAAGCTAATCTATGAAACAGTATTTGGACGAAAGAACCTGACTGGTCTGCTACGTATTTGGGGAACTGTATATGATGTAATGCAGACATGGACGGTAGAAAGGAAGGAAAAAGTATTGCCAGATTCTGATGAATCCACAAGTGAAGTTTCTGAAGGGGACGATGAATTATCTGAAAGGGGACTGACCACGGGTAGTGCACCAGTTGTGCCCCTGCTGTCCTCAGATATGGAGAAAGTTGTGGGGACTGCACAGAAGCTTTACCCCTCCCTGCGAGATTATGTCCAACCCAAGTGTCCTCCTTGTGATTTTTTGCGGGAATACTCCTCCGGACAAGACAAAGCATCGGAGCGTCCCCCACCCTTCGCCCCAACAGCCTCCCCTTCTTCTGCATCTCAACCGGCTACTTCAGCCATTACAGCAGAACATGTTCTTCCTACTGCTCCGCCATTGACCCCTCAACCAGACCAGGCACCACAAGGACAGTTCCCGGGCATGGCACCCTGGTTTACCACAACTTCATGTCCTGCAGCATCACCCATAGCGCCCGGCTATCTGCCACGGGCACAAATGGAGCAACCCCGAACAACGCATTTCATAATACAGCAGGTTATGGCAGGCTTGCAAGGAATGTCGCAACAACTAACGGCATTGATGGAAATGTTGCGGCAGGTTACTGCTGCCGAATCTGTACCGGGACAACCTGGGCTGGCCGTGCCAACCGGCCCAGCAACGACCCCGGAAGTGGCGCCAAGTATGCCACTGACAACAGCAGTGGCACCTTCACAGACAGTGGTGCCGACACAAGTTTCTGCAACCCAGACTGCATCTCCATGGACTGTTCCACAACCGGCCACAGCCTCCGCCTTTACACGACCCGTTGGCCCAGCATCTGCATCCTGTCAGAAGCCATTGGACACACCCCTGCCTGATAATGTTTCATCACTGCAGGAAGCCGTGGCGACAGTCAGACAACAACAAACATGGCCAGCCCACAACCGTCCCTGGACGCTTCCCGAATGCAAGGTGACTGTGCGTCCAAAAAATTCAAAACGGTTCTGGGAAGAAGTCAAGAGGCGGGCTCTGGAAGCTGGCGACTGGGATCTAATAGAAAAAGTTGGGTTGCCTGAAAAGGGGTCTGAGCAGATTGTTCAGGGAAGTAATGAACGAACAGAGGATCTTATCCAAGCCTTTCCAGTACAAAAGGCGCTTCCCAACTCAGGTCAAATTGACAAACACGCAACCATCGCCTGGAAGGTAGTCCAAGACCTGCAAACCAAGGTAGCACAATACGGGTTAGATTCTCCTCAGGTCATGCAGATCATCAGGATATTAAATACTGACCTACTCTCCCCATTCGACATTAAACATCTAGGTCAGGTATTATTTCAACCAGTACAATATACGGTCTTCGAGGCCAATTGGAGAAGAATGGCTGAGAGAGCTGCAGCCGGAAACATGCAATTACCCCCAACTGACCCCAGATATGGAGCTCCAGCAGATGCTCTACTGGGAGCCGATGCTTTCGCTGACCCTGATTTTCAAGCTACATGGCACCCCCAAGTTCTTGAGCAAGCCCAAAAGATCGGCGTGGGAGCTCTATTAAAGGGCATAGATATGGCTGCCCCAAAAACACGGTACGTGAAGATTTATCAGGGGCAGAAAGAACACTTTTTATCTTTTGTAGAGAAAGTTGCTGCAGCCCTCGAAAAACAGGTCGAAGATGAAAACCTGAGACAACTGCTATGTAAGCAGCTGGCAAAAGACAATGCCAATGAAGAATGTAGAAAAATCATAAATTCCATGCCAGGGGAGCCTACACTAACAGAAATGATCGAAGCATGCTCTAAGCTAGAATCTGAAAGCTATAAGTCTGCTCTGGCCACAATTCTACGGCCTATGCAACCCAAAAATGCTGACCCGGAACCGAAAAGACAACCTAAGAGGGACAATAGACAAAGACAGACGAGACAAAGAAGAAACAAGGATAACAGGAGACCTGCTCGCTGCATAAGATGCGATAAGCCAGGCCATTCTGCAAGATATTGTGAATCGTTATACCATGCCAATGGCCGACCCCTGACTTGTTCGGGAAACTTCCCCAGGAGCGCAATGGGGATGTGCGCTCAGACAGAAATGTTTCCCCAGGGCATGATACCAACCCAGGCTTACTCAGCCAGCTTTCAGCCAGCACAAAGGGATCAGCCGGGGTGGATGTATGCACTGCAACAACAGTCGTCTTAGAATCCTGTCGGGTCTATAAGGTTCCCTTGGATGCATTTGGGCCTCTAGGACATGGGCTAAGTGCATTATTGGTGGGAAGATCTAGTACCACCATTCAAGGGATCTTTGTTCACCCAGGAGTTATTGACGCTGACTTCACAGGACAAATCTATGCGATGATTTCCACGCCCACCCCCCCCTGTCACAATACCGGAAAAGACTCGGATCGCTCAACTTGTACCCTTCAAATCAAGCGTCCCTAAGGCAAAACGACAAAGTCGTGAAGGTGGTGGCTTTGGTTCCACAGGACTTCCGCAAGTTTACTGGACTGCGGATATCTCCAGCCAAAAGCCACAGATGACTTGCACCTTAATATTGCCAGATGCCCAGCCGTCCAGGATTCAGCTCCGAGGTTTGATTGACACAGGGGCTGATGTGACAATCGTCTCCTTCTCCGCATGGCCTCCTACATGGCCTTTAGCCCCCGCGGGGTCAGCCATTGCAGGACTGGGAGGAACCACACAGAGTTATCGAAGCGAACGACCTGTGGTGGTAAAGAACGCAGAGGGTCAAACAGCTACAATTCGGCCCTATGTCACTACAGCTCCCCTCAACCTCTGGGGGCGGGATGTCTTGGCGGCCTGGGGAGTATGTATTGGGACAAATTTTTGATGGGGGCCACTGTACTGAAGGGCGCACAATATCCTACGTTGCCTTTGCGATGGTTAGCAAACAAACCCATCTGGCAATCCCAGTGGCCCCTACCAAAAGAAAAATTAGTCGCCCTTCATCAACTAGTTAAGGAACAATTACAACAGGGACACCTTGAACCTTCTACCAGTCCCTGGAATACGCCTGTCTTCGTAATTAAGAAGAAATCAGGAAAATGGAGATTGCTACAAGATCTCCGAAAAATCAATGCAGTAATGGAAAGCATGGGGGCATTGCAGCCTGGTATGCCCTCACCCACCATGATTCCAGCAGGGTGGGAAATCTTGATCATTGATTTGAAGGACTGTTTTTTCACGATCCCCTTACATCCTAATGACAAACCAAAATTTGCCTTTACTGTACCTGCGGTTAACAACGCTGAACCTGCAAAGAGATATCAATGGAAGGTCCTACCTCAGGGCATGAAGAACAGCCTGACTATCTGTCAATGGTACGTTGCTCAAGCTTTGTCCGGAATCCGTAAGCAGTTCCCTGAAGCATACTGCTACCATTACATGGATGATATCCTGGTAGCAGCATCCACCCAGGACGAGCTGCTGAAGATACAGCCTCGGCTACTCGCTGCTCTGCATTCTTATGGATTGCAAGTGGCCCCGGAGAAAGTTCAACAGCATCCTCCTTGGAGATATTTAGGAGTCAAAATTTTGGACCAAACTATACAACACCAAGAGGTGCAATTCTCGAGTTCTATTAAGACCTTGAATGACGCTCAGAAACTGTTGGGCGTCATCAATTGGTTACGTCCCTATCTAGGGCTAACCACGGCGCAACTTGCACCGCTCTTCAATATTTTAAAGGGGGACCCTGAGTTGAATTCACCTCGAAAATTGACTCCTGAAGCGCGACGGGCACTAGAGGAGGTTCAACAGGCCATTTCTGCTCGTCAGGTTTACCGAATAGATCCCTCCATTTTTATTACCACTCCAGATTCTCATCCAACAGGTATCATTGGCCAATGGAACAAACAGTGGTCTGACCCCTTGCATATTCTGGAATGGGTCTTTTTGCCGCACCAACCAAAAAAGACAGCATCTACGTTATTTGAATTATTTGCTTGTCTGATAATCAAATGCCGTCAGCGCTGTCTACAATTGGTGGCAGCAGATCCTGCAATAATTGTTCTGCCACTACAGCAGGAATACTTTGAGTGGAGCCTTACTAACAGTGCTCCTCTCCAAAGTGCGCTGGAAAATTTCTCAGGACAAATTGCATACCATCTGCCTAGCCATAAATTGCTGCAATTGGCAAGATCGACAAGCTTTACCTTGCGGCCAAAAAATAGCCGAGTGCCAGTACAAGGACCCACCGTCTTCACTGATGGGTCTGGGAAAACTGGGAAAGCTATTGTTACCTGGAAGGAGGAATCTGAGTGGCAGGTGCTGGAAGGCCATGAGTCAGGCTCAGCCCAGTTGGTTGAACTAAGGGCTGTTGCCATGGCCTTTCAACGGTTCTCGCAGGTACCTTTGAATTCGGTCACCGATTCTGCTATGTGGCTGATATAACGCAACGCTTAGATTGTTCACTTCTGAAAGAAGTGAATAATGCGGCCTCTGTTTTCTCTGTTAAAACCTTATGGTGTGCAATTCAAGATCGAGTTCACCCATATTACATCCTGCATATCCATAGTCATACTAATTTGCCAGGCTTTATAACGGAAGGCAACGCCAGGGCTGACATGCTAGCTA